>NC_133134.1:600000-900000 GCF_048418815.1 Hemitrygon akajei
GTCCTCCAGCACTTCCCCTGCAGCCAAAGAGGATTCAAAGATCATAGCTAATGCTCCTGCGATCTCTTCTCTCAATTCCCACAACAACCTGGGGTGTATCATATCCGGCCCTGGGGATTTATCAATCTTAATGTTCTTAAGAAGATCCAGCACTTCTTCTTTAATCTCTACATTGTCCAGCACACAGGCCTGCTCTACTCCGACCTCATCCTGATCAAGATCCTTTTCACTTGTGAATACTGAAGCAAAGTATTCATTTAGGACCTCCACAACCTCCTCCGCCTCCAGGCACATGTTGCCCTCTTTATCCTTTAGCGGTTCCACCTTAGTTCTCGTCATCCTCCTATTCTTCACATACGAATAGAACGCCTTGGGGTTCTCCTTAATCCTACATGCCAAGGCCTTCTCATGCTCCCTTTGAGCTCTCTAAGTCCTTTCTTTCGCTCCTTCTCATAAGCCCTTCCTACTTCCTGCTTCTGATATCTAACATACGCTTCCTTTTTCCACTTGACGAGTTGCCTCACATGCTTCGTCAGACATGGTTCCATTTTCCTACCATTTTTTCCTTGCCTCAGTCGGACAAACCTATCCTGAACCCAGCTCAAGTGGTCCCTAAACTTCTCCCACATTACTTCTTTGCTTTCCCCTTTGAACATCTGTTTCCAATTTACTCTTGCTAGTTCCTGCCTCATCCCTTCAAAGTTAGCCCTTCCCCAGTTAAGCACTTTACCATTTCTGATTTTATCCCTTTCTGTAGCTATGCTGAAGCTAAGGGAGTTGTGGTCACTCACCAAAATGCTCCCCCACCAAGAGGTCTGTCACCTGACCAGGTTCATTACCCAGAACTAGATCCAGTATAGCCTCTCCTCTCGTCGGCTAGTCCACATACTGTGTCAGGAATCATTCTTGAACACACCTGACAAATTCAGCCCTATCTATCCCCCTTGCACTCAGGAGGTGCCAGTCAATAGTGGTTAATAGTGCCAGTCAAAAAGTGGTTCCATTGTTTAAAAAGGGTTCTAAGAGTAAACCTAGCAATTATAGGCCTGTCAGTTTGAAGTATTGTTAGAGATGGTATATATAATTATCTGGATAGACAGGGTCTGATTAGGAACAGTCAGCATGGATTTGTGTGTGGAAGGTCATGTTTGACAAGTCATTGAATTTTTTGAAGAGGTTACGAGGAAAGTTGATGAGGGTAAAGCAGTGGATGTTGTCTATATGGACTTCAGTAAGGCCTTTGACAAGATTCCACACTGAAGGTTGGTTAGGAAGGTTCAATCGTTAGGTATTAATATTGAAGTAGTAAAATAGATTCAACAGTGGCTGGATGGGAGATGCCAGAGAGTAGTGGTGGATAACTGTTTGTCAGGTTGGAGGTCGGTGACTAGTGGTGTGCCGCAGGGATCAGTACTGGGTCCAATGTTGTTTGTCATATACATTAATGATCTAGATGATGGGGTGGTAAATAGGATTAGTAAGTATGCAGATGATACTAAGGTAGGTGACGTTGTGGATAATGAAGTAGGTTTTCAAAGTTTGCAGAGAGATTTAGGCCAGTTAGATAGATAGATAGATAGATAGATACTTTATTCATCCCCATGGGGAAATTCAACTTTTTTTCCAATGTCCCATACACTTGTTGTAGCAAAACTAATTACATACAATACTTAACTCAGTAAAAAATATGATATGCATCTAAATCACTATCTCAAAAAGCATTAATAATAGCTTTTAAAAAGTTCTTAAGTCCTGGCGGTAGAATTGTAAAGCCTAATGGCATTGGGGAGTATTGACCTCTTCATCCTGTCTGAGGAGCATTGCATCGATAGTAACCTGTCGCTGAAACTGCTTCTCTGTCTCTGGATGGTGCTATGTAGAGGATGTTCAGAGTTATCCATAATTGACCGTAGCCTACTCAGCGCCCTTCGCTCAGCTACCGATGTTAAACTCTCCAGTACTTTGCCCACGACAGAGCCCGCCTTCCTTACCAGCTTATTAAGACGTGAGGCGTCCCTCTTCTTAATGCTTCCTCCCCAACACGCCACCACAAAGAAGAGGGCGCTCTGCACAACTGACCTATAGAACATCTTCAGCATCTCACTACAGACATTGAATGACGCCAACCTTCTTAGGAAGTACAGTCGACTCTGTGCCTTCCTGCACAAGGCATCTGTGTTGGCAGTCCAGTCTAGCTTCTCGTCTAACTGTACTCCCAGATACTTGTAGGTCTTAACCTGCTCCACACATTCTCCATTAATGATCACTGGCTCCATATGAGGCCTAGATCTCCTAAAGTCCACCACCATCTCCTTGGTCTTGGTGATATTGAGACGCAGGTAGTTTGAGTTGCACCATATCACAAAGTCCTGTATCAGTTTCCTATACTCCTCCTCCTGTCCATTCCTGACACACCCCACTATGGCCGTGTCATCAGCGAACTTCTGCACATGGCAGGACTCCGAGTTATATTGGAAGTCTGATGTGTACAGGGTGAACAGGACCGGAGAGAGTACGGTTCCCTGCGGCGCCCCTGTGCTGCTGACCACCGTGTCAGACCTACAGTCTCCCAACCGCACATACTGAGGTCTATCTGTCAAGTAGTCCACTATCCAATCCACCATGTGAGAGTCTACTCCCATCTCCGTTAGTTTGTGCCTTAAGATCATGGGCTGGATGGTGTTAAAGGCACTAGAGAAGTCAAGGAATGTAATCCTCACAGCACAACTGACCCCCTCTAGGTGAGAGAGTGATTTGTGCAGCAAATACGTGATAGCATCCTCCACTCCCACCTTCTCCTTATACGCAAACTGAAGAGAACAGAAGAGTGAGCTGAACAATGGCAGATGGAGTTTAATGCTGAAAAATGTGAGGTTCTACATTTTGGCAGGAATAATCCAAATAGGACATACATGGTAAATGGTAGGGCATTGAAGAATGCAGTAGAACAGAGTGATCTAGGAAAAATGGTGCATAGTTCCCTAAAGGTGGAATCTCATGTGGATAGGGTAGTGAAGAAAGCTTTTGGTATGTTGGCCTTTATAAATCAGAGCATTGTGTATAGGAGTTGGGATGTAATGTTAAAATTGTACAAGACATTGGTAAGGCCAAATTTGAAGTATTGTGTACAGTTCTGGTCACCAAATTATAGGAAAGATATCAACAAAATAGAGAGAGTACAGAGAAGATTTACTAGAATGTTACCTGGGTTTCAGCACCTAAGTTACAGGGAAAGGCTGAACAAGTTATGTCTTTATTCTTTGGAGCGTAGAAAGTTGAGGAGGGACTTGATAGAGGTATTTAAAATTATGAGGTGGATAGATAGAGTTGATGTGGATAGGCTTTTTACATTCAGAGTAGGGGAGATTCAAACAAGAGGACATGAGTTGAGAGTTAGAGGGTAACACGAGGGGGAATTTCTTTACTGTGTGGAACGAGCTTCCAGTAGAAGTGGTAGAGGCTGGTTCAGTATTGTCATTTAAAGTAAAATTCATAGGTATATGGACAGGAAAGGAATGGAGGGTTATGGGCTGACTGCGGGTCAGTGGGACTAGGTGAGAGTAAGCGTTCGGCACAGACTAGAAGGGCCGAGATGGCCTGTTTCCGTGCTGTAATTGTTATATGGTTATATATGGTTAATATGAGGGAAGTTGAAATCTCCCATAACTACTACCCTGTATTTCCTGCACCATTCTAAAATTTGCCTGCTTATCTGCTCCTCGGTGTCCCGAGGACTATTTGGGGGCCTATAGACTACTCCCAGCACAGTAATTGATCCCTTCCTATTTCTGATTTCCACCCAGACTGACTCCATAGACACTCCTTCTGCAGCGTCCTCCTTTTCTATAGCCGTGATACTATCCCTAACCAGCAATGCCACTCTCCACACCTTTTCTACCTCCCATCCTATTCCTTTTAAGACACTTGAACCCCGGGACCTGCATCATCCAATCCTGCCCCTCCTCCAACCAAGTTTCAGTAACAGCCACAACATTGTAGTTCCAGGTACTAGTCCATGCTCTAAGTTCATCCTCCTTGTTCCTAATACTCCTAGCATTGAAATAGACACATTTCAACCCCTTTAACTGGCTACAATTATGTTCTGTCCCCTGCCTGTCCTTCCTCATCAACTCAAAATTCTTAGCATCATGCCCTTGTCCTTCTACCTTAATTCCTGCACTCACATTCTGATTCCCACCCCACTGCCAAACTAGTTTAAACCCTGCCCAACAGCTCCATCAAACCTGCCCGCCAGGATATTGGTCCCTCTGATTCAAGTGCAACCCGTCCTTTTTGTACAGGTCACACCCGCCCCAAAAGAGGTCCCAATGATCCAGAAATCTGAATCCCTGCCCCTTGCTTCAATCCCTCAGCCACGCATTTATCCTTCACCTCATTCTATTCCTATTCTCAGTGTCGCATGGCACAGGCAGTAATCCCGAGATTACTACCTTTGAGGTCCTGCTTTTCAACTTCCTTCCTAACTCCCTGTAGTCTTCTTTCAGGACCTCTTCCCTTTTCCTACCTATGTCATTGGTACCAATATGTATCATGACCTCTGGCTGTTCTCCCTCCCACCGCAGGATATCTTGGACGCGATCAGAAACATCCTGGACCCTGGCACCTGGGAGGCAAACTACCATCCGAGTTGCTTTCCTGCGTCCACAGAATTGACTGTCTGAACCCCTGACTATTGAGTCCCCTATCATTACTGCCTTCCTCTTCCTTTCCCTACCCTTCTGAGCCACCGGGCCAGACTCTGTGCCAGAGGCACGGCCACTGTCGCTTCCCCCAGGTAGGCTGTCGCCCCCAACAGTACTCAAACAGGAGTACTTATTGTCAAGGGGTACAGCCACAGGGGTACTCTCTAGTACCTGACTTTTCCCCTTCCCTCTCCTGACTGTGACCCATTTCTCTGTCCCCCATGGCCCTGGAGTGACCACCTGTCTGTAACTCCTCTCTATCACCTCCTCTCTCTCCCTGACCAGATAAAGGTCATCAAGCTGCAGCTCCAGTTCCCTAACACAGTCCCTTAGGTGATGCATCTCGATGCACCGGGTGCAGATGTGGCCATCCGGGATGCCGGGAGACTCGAGGACCTCCCACATCTTACACCGACAACAGAAAACTGGCCTGACACACATACTACCTCCTTTTGCAATCAACAACTGCCTCATCTCGTCCCATTACCCTCTGAAGCCCATGGAGCCAAAGCCCTTTCACTCTGCTGCCTCTCACTCCGCTGCCTGCTGGATATGGCTAACACGAGGAAATCTGCAGATGCTGGAAATTCAAGCAACACACACAAAATGCTGGTGGAACGCAGCAGGCCAGGCAGCATCTATGGGGAGAAGCGCTGTTGATGTTTCGGGCCGAGACCCTTCGTCAGGACTAACTGAAAGGAAAGATACTAAGAGATTTGAAAGTAGGAGGGGGAGGGGACACACATTTTAATTCCGCGTCCCATTCCCATTCTGATATGTCTATCCATGGCCTCCTCTACTGTCAGGATGAAGCTACACTCAGGTTGGAGGAACAACACCTTATATACTGGCTTGGTAGCCTCCAACCTGATGGCATGAACATTGACTTCTCTAACTTCTGTTAATGCCCCTCCTCCCCTTCTTACCCCATCCCTGATATGTTTAGTTTTTTCCTCCCTCCCTTTTTTTTCTTTCACTCTCTGCCCATCACTCTGCCTGTTCTCCATCTCCCTCTGGTGCTCCCCTCCCCCTTTCTTTCTCCCTAGGCTTCCTGTCCCATGACCTTTCCCTTCTCTAGCTCTGTATCCCTTTTGCCAATCACCTTTCTGGCTCTCAGCTTCACCCACCCCCTCCGGTCTTCTCCTATCATTTCGCATTTTCCCCCTCCCCCTCCTACTTTCAAATCTCTTACTTTCTTTCCTTTCAGTTAGTCCTGACGAAGGGTCTTGGCCCAAAACATCGACAGCACTTCTCCCTGTAGATGCTGCCTGGCCTGCTGCACTCCACCAGCATTTTGTGTGTGTTGCTGGATATGGCTGCCTTCTTTTTAAACTGTTCATGCTCAACTGGCTGGTGTCATGTACCTGCACAGTCTGGCCTCTCTCTTCCCCCAAGAACTCAAAATGTCTTCCCGCTGGAAATCCTTAAGTGCTCTCCCGCTGCCTTCTTGTTCCGAATCAAAAAGATGTTCCGAACAAAAAAGTTATATTGAACTATTATATATAAACAAAGAATACAACTCCTCTTGGCAATTCATACAAAAAAAAAGACTGGAGAAAAAATAATATCATTTAAGAAGCAATTACATGGAGGGGTGGAGCTTAGAAGGATGTGAGCTTAACACAGGAAATTGGGACCAGTTGGGTGGCATAGACTGGTTGGGCCAAAGGACCTGTATCTGTGCTTTTATTGCCCCTGGCAGCCTGTCCTAGCTATCTAACAATCTTTGTGAGTAAAAACTACCTGATACATCTCTTTTAAACATTCTCTTTCTCAGCTTTGAAGTATGCTGTCTAGTATTTTATATTTCTACCCTCAGAAAATGATTTTAGAAATGACTGTCTACCTATTTTATGCCTCTCATAATTTTATAAACTGCTGCCAGGAGTCTCCTCAGACTCCATTGTTTCAAAGAAAACAACTCAGATTTGTCCAAGAACTCCGTATAGCTCAGACCCTCAAATCCAGGCAGCATCCTGATGAACCCCTTCTGCCATTCTTCCATTCTTCCTATAATGGGGCAATCAGAATTGCATACAATACTCTAAATGCAGTCTAACCAGAATTCTATACAGCTACAACATGACTTCCTGAATCTTATACTCAAAGACCCAAGTATATCATGCATATTCTTCCCTATGCTATTTACTTACATGGCCATTTTCAATGAGCTATGGACTTGGACTCCAAGATCCCTTTTAAAGGTACTGCCATTTACTGTATATTTTCCACTGACATTTGACTTCCCAAAGTGGAGGATGTCACACATGGACACATGTACATGAAACGTTGCTGTAGAAAAATAACATCCATCATCAAAGATCCTTACCTCCCAGACCATGCTCCTTTCTTGCTGATGTTATCATGTTACTACCCCTCAACCATCAGACTCTGGAACAAAGGGGATATATTTCGGCAGCTTCCCCTTGGCATCTTAAGAAGCATTTCATTCCCAGTGAAGTTAACTGTTGTTGAACAAGATTAGTTATTGTATGAGTGATTTTGCCAGAAGTTGTACTTAATATAAACAGAGAATGTTGCACTTTTCATCTTGTTACCTGAGTAGTCAGTCCTTCAGAACAGCAGAAAACCAGAATATTGCCAAATATTCAAATAACATAATCTTCAATTAAAATCTGTAAAAGATTCAAATTCAGCTGAGCCTCAGTTCAGCAAACAATGATTGCCCCACCCATTAAAACAGCTTTGCCAGGAAGTGCCAGCTGTGAGTGAAGGGCTGGATGAGACAGTCCTGATGGAGAAAGATAATGTCCCTGAGAGTACAAGAAGTATTTCAGGCAGAAGGCAGTGGGCTGATGAATGAATTATCAACAGTTGTCATTAGACAAGATGTAGAATCTTATGTGGGGACCGCAAGGATAGTGATTGATAGTGATTCAGTGAAGCACTTGTATCAGCTGTAGACATTTAAAACACATTCTTTACTGTGCCTGTCTGCTAGCAGGGTTGGAAGGCCACCATCTACTGTCCACCTCTGGGGGTCCTAGGTATATGCATCTGATTAGGGTTCTAGATCACTGCAATGGGTGTAGTGAGGAAGCTCCCACTGTGCTGTTGGCTAGAGACTATGAGAGGAAAGATATATTTCCAAAGCAGTGCCCTGGCTGAGACATAGGTAGAGCCTCCTGCAGCATAGGAACTCCTGTGTCTAAATGCAAAGTTTTCTGTTCTGTATGTCAGTGACAGAACATCAGTTTTCATGAGAGTGGGGCTGGAAATCACATAAATCAATGGTGTTGACATCATCATCTAGTTTATGCTGGGAATTCATAGTGGACCTTGGTACTGCCTGGAGGCATTCTGTAGAGGTTGCAGTTGAAAACACGAGGCAAGTATTTGTCTACCTCAGGTCCACCCTCTGCTAGGCATGGACTTTTGGGCTCAGTAAATACCCAGCCAGGGCTGTCAACCATCTTGACCGTCTGCACACTTCCCCCGTCCTGACCCGTCACTGCGCCTGTCATTCTCCTATACCCACACAGTCATCCTTGCATACCTGTGGTTGTCCCATCCTCACAAACCCATCCTGACCAAACCCCACGCGCCTGTCAAGTCAAGTCAAGTCACTTTTTATTGTCATTTCGACCATAACTGCTGATACAGTACACAGTAAAAACGAGATGTTTTTCAGGACCATGGTGTTACATGAAACAGTACAAAATCTAGACTGAACTATGTAAAAAACAACACAGAAAAAAACTACACTAGACTAAATACCTACCCAGGCAGTAAGGTGTCAGTCCAGGCTCTGGGTATTGAGGAGTCTGATGGTTTGGGGGAAGAAGCTGTTACACAGTCTGGTCGTGAGAGTCCGAATGCTTCAGTGCCTTTTCCCAGATGGCAGGAGGGAGAAGAGTTTGTATGAGGGGTGCGTGGGGTCCTTCATAATGTTGTTTGCTTTGCGGATGCAGCGTGTAGTGTAAATGTCCGTAGTGGCGGGAAGAGAAACCCCGATGATCTTCTCAGCAGACCTCACTATCTGCTGCAGGGTCTTGCGATCCGAGATGGTGCAATTTCCGAACCAGGCAGTGATACAGCTGCTCAGGATGCTCTCAATACAACCCCTGTAGAATGTGATGAGGATGAGGGGTGGGAGATGAACTTTCCTCGGCCTTTGCAGAAAGTAGAGACGCTGCTGGGCTTTCTTTGCTATGGAGCTGGTGTTGAGGGACCAGGTGAGATTCTCCGCCAGGTGAACACCAAGAAGTTTGGTGCTCTTAACGACCTCTACCGAGGAGCCGTTGATGTTCAGCGGAGAGTGGTTGCTCCGTGCCCTCCTGAAGTCAACAACCATCTCTTTTGTTCACATTCAGAGACAGGTTGTTGGCTCTGCACCATTGTAACATCCTCACATACCAGTCCTGACTAGCCCCACACACCCGTCCTGACCCGTCCCCACGCTGACGTCCTGACCCATCCCCACACACCCATCCTGACCTGTCCCCACACACCCATCCTGACCCATCCCCACACACCCATCCTGACCCATCCCCACACACTCAACCTCACCCGTCCCCACACCCTCATCCTGACCCCACACACCCGTCCTAACCCGTCTCCACACACCAGTCCTGACACACCCCCACACACTCATCCTGACCCATACCCACACACTCTTCCTGACCCATTCACACACACCCGTCCTGACTCGTCCCCACACACACATCCTGACCCACCCCCACACACCCGTTCTAACCCATCCCCACCCACTCAGAATATGAATCAGGTTTAATATCACAGGTATATTTCGTGCAATTTGTTTAATTCTTCACCACTGTTTCAAAACCCAGCCATCCTCCAGCCTTGAGAAATCCATCTTTAGTACTGTTGCTTTCTCTGCTGCCAATGGAGCTTTCTGAAATGCTCTTGAAGTCCACAGTTCTGAAAGGGCACTAGCTAACTGGCCTGAGTTTGAGAGCAGCACTGTGTCTAGGACAGTGTGATTGTTAGCAGCAGCTCCAGTCACCAATTGAAAACTGTGATGGGGTCAAAGGGGGGAATAGTTTCAATTCCCTCAGCATTCAACAGTGCTTTGAAGTTTACCTCATGTTCCACATGAATATGCTGCTGTTAATTGTAAGTTGATAGCTAGCTTTATGTGTGTGAGCCACTGTTTATAACTTGGCACCTGTTCCCAATATGTAAGGAGGGCATGCTCAGTTTAAGTGTGTGGTTTTACAGCCTACACAAGGGACACCTGAACGACTTCAGCAAAATACATGCAGTGATCTATAAAGACATTTACCCTTGCACCTCAAACATGTGGAGTCGATAACGTTTCCTCAGTGCTTATTGAAAGAGAAAATAGAAACATTGAAATATAGAAAACCTACAGCACAATACAGACCCTTCAGCCCACAATGCTGGGCTGAGCATGTACTTATTTACAAATTACCTAAATTTACCCATAGTCCTCTGTTTTTCTAAGGTCCAGGTACCTGTCCAGGAGTCTCTTAAAAGACCCTATCATATCCGCCTCTACCACCATCGCCGGCAGCTCATTCCACACACTCACCACTCTGTGTAAAAAACTGACATCTCTGTACCTACTTCCAAGCACCTTAAAACTGTGCCCTCTTGTGTTAGCTGTTTCCTCCCTGGGAAAAAGCATCTGACTATCCACATTATCAATGCCTCTCATCATCTTATACACCTCTATCAGGTCACCTCTCATCCTCCATTGCTCCAAGGAGAAAAGGCTGAGTTCACTCAACCTGTTCTCATAAGGCATGCTCACCAATCCAGGCAACATCCTTGTAAATCTCTTCTGCTCCCTTTCTATAGTTTCCACATCCTTCTTGCAGCAAGGTGACCAGAACTGAGCACAGTACTCCAAGTGGGGCCTGACCAGGGATCTATATAGCTGTAACATTATCTCTCAGCTGTTAACTCAATCTCACTGTTGATGAAGGCCAATACACCATATGCCTTCTTAACCACAGAGTCAACCTGTGCAGCAGCTTTGAATGTCCTATGGACTCAGACTCCAAGATCCCTCTGATCCACATTGCCAAGAATATTACCATTAATACTATATTCTGCCATCATATTTGACCTACCAAAGTGAACCACCTCACATTTATCTGGGTTGAACTCCATCTGCCACTTCTCAGCCCAGTTTTACATCCTATCAATGTCCTGCTGTAACCTCTGACAACCCTCTACACTATCCACAACACCTCCAACCTTTGTGTCAACATTTTATTCAAATTGTGCCCTATCGTCCATGTTTCTGAACTGATGCTACCAAAGTGATATTGAGCCCAGAGGCAGCAGAAGAACCACTTCCAAAGTTCAAAGTAAATTTGTTGCCAAAGTACATATATCTTAACATATACAACCCTGATTCATTTTCTTGTGGGCATACTCAATAAATCCATAGGACAAAATCATAACAGAATCAGTGAAAGACTGCAACAAATTGGGCATTTCAACCAGTGTGCACAAGACAACAAATTGTGCAAATACAAAAAGAAAAAAAATAATAATGAATAAGGAAACAATAAATACCAAGTATGTGAGATAAAGAGTTTTTGATAGAGAGTCCATAGGTTGTGGGAACATTCCAATGATGGGGTAAGTGTAGTTGGGTGAAGTTATCCCCTCCGGTTTGAGAGTAATAACTGTTCCTGAACCTGGAGGTGTGAGTCCTAAGTCTCCTCTAAGAAAGAAAGAATGTCCTGAGTGGAGGTGGGGGTGTCCATTATGATGGATGCTGTTTTCCTGTGAAAGTGTTTTGTATAGATGTGCTCAATGGTGGGGAGGGCTTTACCCATGATGGATTGGGCTGTACGCACTACTTTTTGTAGGTTTTTCCGTTTGAGGGTTTTGGTGTTTCCGTACAAGCCGTGACACAGACAGTCAATATACTTTCCACAAGACGTCTATCGGAGTTTGTCAGAAATTTAGGTGTCATGCCAAATCTTCACAAACTCCTAAGTAGAGGCACTGCCGTGCTTTCTTTGTAATTGCACTTAAGTGCTGGACCCTCTGAAGTAATAACACTGAAAAATTAAATTTGCTGACTGTCAGGTACACACAACCTGTAAAAGTATCAGCAGCAATAGAACACACCTGGAGTCTGGTTTTGCTGTTAACAAAACACTATTTTATTAGTAACTACGTCACATAGAACCAGAGGACATTACAGCACAGAAACAGGCCTTTTGGCCGTTCTTGGCTGTGCCAAACCATTTTTCTGCCTAGTCCCACTGACCTGCACCTGGGCCATATCCCTCCAAGCCCCTCTCATCCATGTACCTGTCCAAGTTTTTCTTAAATGTCAAAAGTGAGCCCCCATTCACCACTTCATCTGGTAGCTCATTCCACACTCCCACCACTCTCTGCGTGAAGAAGCCCCCTCAATGTTCCCTTTAAACTTTTCCCCCTTCACCCTTAACCCATGACCTCTTTTTTTTCTCCCCTAGCCTCAGTGGAAAAACCCTGCTTGCATTCACTCTATCTATAAACATCATAATTTTATACACCTCTATCAAATCTCCCCTCATTCTTCTACACTCCAGGGAATAAAGTCCTAACCTATTCAACCTTTCTCTGTAACTCAGTTTCTCAAGTCCCGGTAGCATCCTTGTAAACCTTCTCTGCACTCTTTCAACCTTATTAATATCCTTCCTGTAATTAGGTGACCAAATCTGCACACAATACTTCAAATTCGGTCTCACCAATATCTTATACAACCTCACCATTACATTCCAACTCTTATACTCAAAACTTTGATTTATAAAGGGCAATATACCAAAAGCTCTCTTTACGACCCTATCCACCTGTGACGCCACTTTTAGGGAATTATGTATCTGTATTCCCAGATCCTTCTGTTCTACTGCATTCCTCAGTGCCCTACCATTTACCTTGTATGTTCTACCTTGGTTTGACCTTCCGAAGTGCAATACCTCACATTTGTCCGCATTAAACTCCATCTACCATTTTTCAGCCCATTCCTCCCACTAGCCCAAATCCCTCTGCAAGCTTTGAAAACCTTCCTCACTATCCACTACACCTCCAATCTTTGTATCATCAGCAAATTTGCTGATCCAATTCACCACATTATCATGCAGATCATTGATATAGATGACAAATAACAATGGACCCAGCACTGATCCCTGTGGCACACCACTAGTCACAGGCCTCCACTCAGAGTAGCAATCCTCCACTACCACTCTCTGGCTTCTTCAATTGAGCCAATGTCTAATCCAATTTACTACCTCTCCGTGTATACCTAGCGACTGAATCTTCCTGACTAACCTCCCATGCGGGACCTTGTCAAAGGCCTTACTGAAGTCCATGTATACAACATTCACTGCCTTCCCTTCATCCACTTTCCTGGTAACTTCCTCAAAAAACTCTAATAGATTGGTTAAACATGACCTACCACGCACAAAGCCATGCTGATTTTTTCTAATAAGTCTCTGTCTATCCAAATACTTGTAGATCCTATCTCTTAGTATTCCTTCCAATAATTTACCTACTACCGATAACAAACTTACCAGCCTATAATTTCTCGGCTTACTTTTTGAGCCTTTTTTAAACAACGGAACTACATGAGCTATCCTCCAGTCCTCTGGCACGTGACCCGTGAATATCGACATTTTATATATTTCTGCCAGGGTCCCTGCAATTTCAATACTAGTCTCCTTCAAGGTCTGAGGGAATACCCTGTCAGGTCCTGGCGATTTATTTACTCTGATTTGCCTCAAGACGGCAAGCACCTCCTCCTCTTTAATCTGTGTAAGTTCCATGACCTCCCTACTTGTTTGCCTTGTTTTCATAGACTCCATTCCAGTTTCCTTAGTAAATACAGATGCAAAAAACCCATTTAATATCTCTCCCATAGTAACTTAAACCTGGTAAATCAAGAGTTAACAGTGTTATGCTTATATAGATGTAAAAAAATAAAGTTCCCAAATTTATTCAAGCTCAGGTGGCAAAAGTTACAGCCTTACGATGGTATGTAAGAAAGTTCAGTTCCAATGCACAGGTTTTTTAATGTGAGATGTTTGTAATCCAAAGGTGAATGTTGTGAGAAGGCAATTATGTCGATATTCCACAGATTCCACGACAGCAATACAAAATAACAATAGCAGTAGGTTTTATCTCTGAAATTGTTCCACTGCACACATGAAATATCACCGACAGTGATCTTCAATGACTATCCTTTCATCATAAGTGGTACCACATCTGAATTCAGCTACGGGACATCTCAAAGTGGTGACCACAGGATACTCAAACAGAATCCACGTATGGATTATCACCAACAGTAGCTCATCACAAAGGGGGACCATCTTTAAGGGAACCACCACCCAGGCAAGGGTCGACACACCGGTAGATTCCACAAGGTTACCCCAATCACACACAACATGATAGCCACTTATCCAGTTCCACGACACGAAATAACTCCAACAGCGATTTGCCACAGGGGTGCCTTTCTTCAGTGAACTACCTCACCCAGACAAAGGGTAAACACGCACGCAGTATTCACAAAGGTTTTCCTCTCACCAGAGAACCCACTCCTGCGGATTAACTCTGTGACAAACACACTTTTGTAGCTGAATGGAAACAAACTCACCCTCACAGGCTACTTGGAGAGAGAGTCCAAACAGTGAACTCTTTAGTCACTAGGTTTCTTCTGTTTCAAACTTTCCTCTCCTTTCCTCTCTCTGCAAACTTCTAGTTGCAGCACTTGTGAGAGTCATTTATCAATACTCTGGATCGATCTCAACCTGCCCCTTTTGGGCTACTGAAAGTTTAAACCAGCGACCAACTCACTGGTGTCTTCCATTGACCGAATCCATCTTGACTCTAACTGTGTGTCCTTGTATATTCAAAAACAAGCTGCAGAGAAACCAACATCAATTGTCCATCAAATCTCTCTCTCTCTCTCTCTCTCTCTCTCTCTCTCTCTCTCTCCCCCCCTTCCCCCCCCTTAAGATAGTGTCCAAAAGTCAGTCTCATTCTCCCGGTGTTTTAAAGTGACAGTCCACAGAAAAAAATGAACCCTGACCTTCTCCACCTCTGCTCCTCCGATGAGGTCTGGCTCATGGACCTCTGTTTTTTTTTCTCCTCAAGTCAATAATCAGCTCCTTGGTTTTGCCGGCATTGAGTAATACATTGTTATGACCCCACTCAGCTAGATTTTCAATCTGCTGATATGCTGATTCATCACCACTTTTGATTCAGCATACAACAGTGGCGTCCTCAGCAAACTTAAATATGACATTGGAGCTGAGCTTTGCCACATAGTCATAAATGTAAGGCAAGTAGAGGAAGGGGCTAAGCACACAGCTTTGTGGTGCAGCTGTGATGATGGAGATCATGGAGGAGATGTTGTTGCCAATCCGAACTGACTGGGGTCTGCAAGTGAGGAAATCGAGGATCCAATTGCACGAGGAGGTATTGAGGCCAAGGTCTTGAAGCTTATTGATTAGTTTTGAGGAGATATTGGTAGTGAATGCTGATCTGTGGTTGATGTGTGCACCTTTGCTGTCGAGATGTTCCAGGTTTGAGTGAAGAGCCAATGAAATGTGGACCTGTTGCTCTGGTAGGCAAATTAGAGTGGGTCTAAGTTGCTTCTCAGGCAGGAGTTGACATCATTTATCATCAACCTCTCAAAACACTTCATCACAGTAGATATAAATGTTACTAGATGACAGTCATTGAGGCAGGTTACCACATTCTTTTTAGTCACTGGTGTAATTGAAGCCTGCTTGAGGCAGGTGGGTACCACAGACTGCCAAAGCGAGAGGATAAAGAGCTCAGTTAACACTCCAGTCAGTTGATCAGTACAGGTTTTTAATACCCAGCCAGGTACCCAGTCTGGACTGGATGCTTTCTGTGGGCTCACCCTCCTGAAGGCTGCTTGCACGGATGCCTTAGAGATTGAAATCACAGGATCATCAGGGGTGGTGGGGGTTTGTGATAGTTCTTCCATGTTTTTCTCATCCAAGCAAGCAGACCAGACATTGAGCTCATCTGGAAGTGAAACCCTGCTATTATGTATGTCACTTGACTTAACTTTATAAAAGATTATAGCATTCAAGCCCTGCCACAACTGGGGAGCATCCTTCATTGAATCGAGTTTAGTTCAGAATTGCCACTTCACCCCAGAGATAACTTTCTGGAGATCATACCTGGACCTGTTTTAACTTTCTTGGTCACCAGACTTGAATGCCGCTGATCTGGCCCTCAGCAGATTGTGGATCTATTTCATGGTTCATCCAGGGCTCTTGATTGGGGAAGAATCTGAATGATTTTATGGGAATACACTTGTCTTTAAAAAGTCCATTACAACAATAGTGTATTCATTCAGACCTACAGATCAGTCCCTGAACATGGCCCATTCCACTGACTTGAAGCAATCACGTAGTCCCTGCTCTAGCCCCTGCAGCCACTTCTTTGTTGACCTCATCTTTGAAGCTTTGCTCTTATCTGTATGTAGGTAGGAGGAGGTTTGCCAAGTGATCTGATTTACTGAATGTGGTGTGGGCATGGAACTGAAGACATTCTTTGACTTAGTATAACAGAGGCCCATTTGTTTTGGGACCTCCCTGTACTACGGGTTATATGCTAATGGTAACTGGGATAAGCTTTCTTCTAACAGGGCTGGTTAAAGTCTGCAATTGTAATTTGAAATACACTGGGATGGACTGTTCCAATCACAATCAATCAGAAGTTCTCATAAAGGCAATGGGACCGATGTAGAGTTGGTGAAAGTACAACAGCTCTGCCCCCACTGCTGAGTGATTTTCTATACTGTTCGCTCTGTCCATTCACTCTTTCTACACTGCCCACTCAGTCCACATGGTCAGTCAACTCGGTCACTCCAACCTGTTCACTAGGTCTCTCCATGCTGTTCATTTGCTTTCTCTACGCTGTCCACTCAGACTCCCAACTCAGTCCAAACGGTCTTTGCACACTGTACACTTCGTCTCATTACACTGTTCACTCAGTCACTCCATTCTGTCCACTCCATCATTCCACACCGTCCACTCAGTTTCTCCCTAATGTCCACACAGTCTAATCCATCATTTCACATTTTTCACTCAGTCTCTTCACACTGTCCACTCATACTCTCCAGTTTGGCCATTCACTCTCTCCACAGTGTCCACTCTGTATCTCCACACTCTCCACACTGTCCAGTCAGTCTCTCCACACTGCCCACTCGGTCTCTACACAATGTCCAATTGGTCAGTCCACACTGTCCACTCCGTCATTCCACACTGTCCACTCAGGCTCTCCGTACTGTCCAGTCGTTCTCTCCACACTTTCCACTCGGTCAATCCACACTGTCTACTTGGTCTCTCCACACTGTCCACAGGGTCACTGCACACTGTCCACTCGATCACTCCACACTCTTCACTTGGTCTCTCCATACTGGCCTCTCGAACCATGCAACTCCTGGTGCCTGATCCACCATCCACACGGTTTAGAGGAGACCACATTGTGGACACTGAGCACAATACAGTTCAAAGTTCAAAGCAAATCTATTATTAAATCTCATGTATGTCACAATATAATATCCTGAGATTTAGTTTCTTGTGGGCATGCTCTATAAATCCACCAACAGCATAGAAAACTAGTGTACAAAAGACAGCAAACTGTGAAAATACAAAAAGAAAGAGAAAAAGGAAATAATAATAATAATAAGTAAATAACTAAGCGATAAATATCGAGAACATGAGATGAAAGTTCTTTGAAAATGAGTCCCTAGGAAACACAAGGAAATCTGCAGATGCTGGAAATACAAACAACACACACAAAATGCTGGTGGGATGCAGCAGGCCAGGCAGCATCTATAGGGAGAAGCGCTGTCGATGTTTCGGGCCGAGATCCTTCATCAGGACTCAAGGGTCCTGACGAAGGGTCTCGGCCCAAAACGTGGACAGTGCTTCTTCCTATAGATGCCTGTTGGCCTGCTGTGTTCCACCAGCATTTTGTGTGTGTTGTCCCTAGATTGTAGGAACAGTTTAGTGATGGGACAAATGAAGTTGAGTGAAGTTATCCCCTCTGGTTCAAGCACCTAATGTTAGAGAAGTATTAACTGTCCCAGAACCTGGTGGTGTGGCTCCTGAGGCTCCTGTACCTGGTGGCAGCAGCAAGAAGAGAGCATGTCTTGGGTGGTTGGGGGTCTCTGATGATGGATGATGATGGAATCGTGCAAATGAATCACTACTTCACCATAAGGCCATAAGACAGAGAAGTTGAATTTAGCTATTTGGCTAATCGAGTCTGCTCCACCAGTCAGCCATGGCTGAATGTTACGTGCCCCCCCCCCCCACCCTTCAGCCCCACTCCCTGGTTTTCTCCCCATAACTTTTGATGCTGTGTCCAATCAAGAACCCATCAAGCTCTGTATTAAGTACACCCAATGACCTGGCCACCACAGATGCCTGTGGTAAGAAATTTCACAAATTTACCACCCTGCTAGATAAAGAAATTTCTCTGCATCTCTATTTTAAATGGAGGTCCCTCTATTCTGAAGCTTTGTCCTCTTGTTCTGGACTCTCCCACCATGGGAAACATCCTTTCCATATCTACTTCATCTAGGCCTTTCAACATTGGAAAGGTTTCAATGAGATCCCCCATTATCTGAGGCCACAAACCAGGCACGCCCGGGATCCTCTTCAGTTTGCGTATAAGGAGAAGGTGGGAGTGGAGGATGCTATCACGTATTTGCTGCACAAATCCCTCTCTCACCTAGATGGGGTCAGTGGTGCTGTGAGGATTACATTCCTGGACTTCTCTAGTGCCTTTAACACCATCCAGCCCATGATCTTAAGGCACAAACTAACGGAGATGGGAGTAGACTCTCACATGGTGGATTGGATAGTGGACTACTTGACAGATAGACCTCAGTATGTGCGGTTGGGAGACTGTAGGTCTGACACGGTGGTCAGCTGCACAGGAGCGCCGCAGGGGACCGTGCTCTCTCCGGTCCTGTTCACCCTGTACACATCAGACTTCCAATATAACTCGGAGTCCTGCCATGTGCAGAAGTTCGCTGACGACATGGCCATAGTGGGGTGTGTCAGGAATGGACAGGAGGAGGAGTGTAGGAAACTGATACAGGACTTTGTGATATGGTGCAACTCAAACTACCTGCGTCTCAATATCACCAAGACCAAGGAGATGGTGGTGGACTTTAGGAGATCTAGGCCTCATATGGAGCCAGTGATCATTAATGGAGAATGTGTGGAGCAGGTTAAGACCTACAAGTATCTGGGAGTACAGTTAGACGAGAAGCTAGACTGGACTGCCAACACAGATGCCTTGTGCAGGAAGGCACAGAGTCGACTGTACTTCCTTAGAAGGTTGGCGTCATTCAATGTCTGTAGTGAGATGCTGAAGATGTTCTATAGGTCAGTTGTGGAGAGCGCCCTCTTCTTTGTGGTGGCGTGTTGGGGAGGCAGCATTAAGAAGAGGGACGCCTCACGTCTTAATAAGCTGGTAAGGAAGGCGGGCTCTGTCGTGGGCAAAGTACTGGAGAGTTTAACATCGGTAGCTGAGCGAAGGGCGCTGAGTAGGCTACGGTCAATTATGGAAAACCCTGAACATCCTCTACATAGCACCATCCAGAGACAGAGAAGCAGTTTCAGCGACAGGTTGCTATCGATGCAATGCTCCTCAGACAGGATGAAGAGGTCAATACTCCCCAATGCCATTAGGCTTTATAATTCAACCGCCAGGAGTAAGATATGTTAAAGTGCCGGGGTTGATTGTATTTAATGTATTTAAGTAAACTACTTAAGAACTTTTTAAAAGCTATTATTAATGCTTTTTGAGAGAGTGATTTAGATGCATATCATATTTTTACTGAGTTAAGTATTGGATGTAATTAGTTTTGCTACAACAAGTGTATGGGACATTGGAAAAAATGTTGAATTTCCCCATGGGGATGAATAAAGTATCTATCTATCTATCTATCATTCTAAATTCCAGCGAGTACAGACCCAGAGCTATCAAATGTTCCTCGTATGATAACCCTTTCATTCCCAGTATCTTGTGAACCTCCTCTGGACCCTCTCCAATGCCAGCACATCTTTTCTCAGATGAGGAGCCCAAAACTATTCACACTAGTCAAGGTGAGGCCTTGCCAGTTCCTTATAAAGCCTCAGCATCACATCCCTGCTCTTGTATTCTAGACCTCTTGAAATGAATGATAATGTTGCATTTGTCTTCCTCACCACTGACTCTTCCTCCAAGTTAACCTTTAGAATATTTAGCCCAAGGACTTCCAAGTCCCTTTGCATCTTAGATTTTTGGATTTTCTCCATGTTTAGAAAATAGTCTGCACATCTATTTCTACTAACAAATTCAATAATCATGCATTTTCCAACATTGTATTTCATTTGCCACTTTCTTGCCCATTCTCCCAAGTCCTGCTGCTTATCTGTTTCCTCAACACTACCTGCCCCTCCGCCAATCTTTGTACCATCTGCAAACTTGGCAACAAAGCCATCTATTCCATCATCTAAATCATTGATATACAACATAAAAAGAAGCCATCACAACGCCAACCCTGGAGAACACTGCTAGTCACTGGCAGCCAACCAGAAAAGGATCCTTTTACTCCCATTCACTGTCTCCTACCAATCAGCCAATGTTCTAATCGTGCCAGTAAGTTTCCTGTAATACTATGGGCTCTGAATTTGGTAGGCAGCCTCACGTGTGGCATCTTGTCAAAGTCCGAATATATAAATCCACTGCATCCCTTTTATCTATCCAATGTGTAGTCTCCTCAAGGAATTCCAACAGGTTTGTCAGGCAAGATTTTCCCTTAAGGAAACCATGCTGACTTTGTCCCATCTTGTCCTGTGTCACCAAGTACTTCATAACCTCATCCTTAACAATTGACTCCAACTTCTTTCCTAACCGCTGAAGTCAGACTAACTGGTCTATAATTTCCTTCCTGCTACCCTCCACCTTTCCTAAAGAGTGGAGCGATTTTTGCTATTTTCTAGTCCTCTGGCACCATGCCAAAGTCCAATGATTTTTGAAAGATCATTACTAATGCCTCGACAATCTCTACCGCTACCTCTTTCAGAACCCTCGCGTGCAGTTCATCTGGCCCGGGTGACTTATGTACCTTTAGGTCTTTCAGCTGTGTGAGCACCTTCTCCTTTGTAAAGTAGCTGTACTCATTTCTCTTCCTTCACACCCTTCAACACCAGGCATACTGCTAGTGTCTTGCAGAGTGAAAGTTGATGCAAAATACTCATTTAGTTCACCTGCCATCTCCTTGTCCTCTGCTATTATTTCTCCAGCCTCATTTTCTAATGGTGCTATATCCACTACCTTTTCTCGTTTATTTTTTACATACTTGAAAAAGTTTTTACTGTCCACTTTGGCATTGTTAGCTAGCTTGCGTTCATATTTCAGGTTCTTTTAGTTACTCTATGTAGGTTTTTTGAAAACTTCCCAATGCTCTATCTTCCCGCAAAGCTTTGCCTTGTTGTATGCCCTCTCGTTTGATCTTACTTTTGTTTTGACTTCCCTTGTCAGTCACAGTTGAACTATTTTACCATTTGAGTATTTCTTTGTTTTTGGAAGTAAAGAAATATATATTTGGAATACAGCAGTTCTGCATTTTTCTCATTTTTCCCAGAAACTCATCCCATTAAATATAGTATTAATGGTAAGACTCTTGGCAGCGTGGAGGATCAGAGGGATCTTGGGGTCCGAGTCCATAGGATACTCAAAGCTGCTGAGCAGGTTGACTCTGTGGTTAAGAAGGCATACGGTGCATTGGCCTTCAACAATCGTGGGATTGAGTTTAGGAGCCGAGAGGTAATGTTGCAGCTATATAGGACCCTGGTCAGACACCACTTGGAGTACTGTGCTCAGTTCTGGTTGCCTCACTACAGGAAGGATGTAGAAACCATAGAAAGGGTGCAGAGGAGATTTACAAGGATGTTGCCTGGATTGAGGAGCATGCCTTATGAGAATAGCTTGAGTGAACTTGACCTTTTCTCCTTAGAGTGACAGAGGATGAGAGGTGACCTGATATAGGTGTATAAGTTGATGAGAGGCATTGATTGTGTGGATAGGCTTTTTCCCAGGGCTGAAATGGCTAGCATGAGAGGACACAGTTTTAAGCTGCTTTGAAGTAGGTACAGAGGAGATGTCAGGGGTAAATTTTTTTACGCAGAGTGGCGTGTGTGTGGAACGGGCTGCCAGCAATGGTGGTGGAGGCAGATATAATAGGGTCTTTTAAGAGACTCCTGGATAGGTACATGGAGCTTAGAAAAATAGAGGCCTATGGGTAACCCTGGGTAATTTCTAAGATAAGGACATGTTCAACACAACTTTGTGGGCCGAAGGCCTATATTGTGCTGTAGGTTTTCTATGTTTCTATCGCTGCTCTGCTGTATTCTCTGCCAACATCTCCTTCCAATTTTCTATGGCCAACTCCTTTCTCATACCACAAACAAGAGAAAACCTGCAGGTACTGGAAATCCAAGCAACATGTGCAAAATGCTGGAGGAACTCAGCAGACCTGGCAGCATCAATGGGAAACAGTACAGTCGCCATTTTTGGCTGAAATCACCAGGGTCTCAGCCCACTATGTTGCCTGTGCTTTTTTCCAATAGATGCTCCTCTCTCATTCCTCTGTAGTTTCCCTTACTCCAGAAATACTGCAACATCAGATTTTTCTTTCTCCCTATCAAATTTCAGTCATATTGTGATTACTGCTTCCTTAGGGTTCTTTTACCTTCAGCTCACTAATCACTTCTGGTTCATTACGTAACACTCAATCCAATATAGCTGATCCCCTGGTAGGCTCAACCACAAACTGCTCTAAAAAGCCATCTCAGGCATCTCTTTGCCTGGAAGGCAAATTCTGGAAATCCAGAAATCCAGAGGAACACACACAAGATGCTCATTTCAACCTGAAACACTGAAATTTTCTTCCTTTTCATAAATGCTGCCTGCCCTGCTGATTTCCTCCAGCATTTTGTATGTGTAACTCTCCCACCTGTAAGGACTGTCTGGGACACTGGATGGTGGCAATGGAAAATGTAACATGGCCAGCAGTTATACCATGCAGTATTCTGTGTATAAAACTGCAAGTGTTGCAATGCATGACTTGTTGATCAGGCTACAGAGTATACACATAGTGGCCACTTGATTAGGTGCATCCATGCACCTTCTTGTTAATGCAAATATCTCATCAGCCAATCATCTCCCAGCAACTCAATGAATAAAAGCATGCGGTTGTGGTCAAGAGGTTCAGTTGTTGTACAGACCAAACATCAGAAGTGTTTTTGACTGTGAAGTGATTGTTGGTGCCAGATGTAGTGGTTTGAGTATCTCAGAAATAGCTAGTCTTTTGGGATTTTCACACACAGCAGTCTCAGGAGTTTGCAGAGAATGTGCAAAAAACAGAAAAAAACATCCAGTGAGCAGCAGTTCTGTGGGTGAAAACGCTTTGTTAATGAGAGAGGTCAGTAGAGAATGACAAGACTAGTTCAAATTGACAGGAAAGCAACAGTAAATCAATTAATCATGTGTCACCACAGTGATGTGCAGAAGAGCATCTCTGAATGCACAACACATTGAACCTTGAAGTAGATGGGCTACAACAGCAGAAGACCAATAACATACACTCACTGGCCACTTTGTTAGACACAGGAAGTACCTAATAAAGTGACCACGGAGTTTATATTTATATATCCTGTGCCCCGACCTATAAAGCCTATCCTACCATATGCTTTCTCCAGTATCCTATCCACTTATGCTACCATTTTGAGGAAACTATGGACTTAAACCCCAAGGTCCCTCTGTAAATCAACATCCTTTAGTGCCCTACCATTTACTATAAGTCCATATGTCACTTCCCAAAATATATCACCTCACACCTTTTGGAATTAAATTCCATCTGCCAGCACTCCACCCAATTTTCCTTTTGATCTTTATCCTGTTGTAGCCTTTCTCGCTCTCTATTTCACTGCCAATTTTTTTTTTCATCTGCAAGCTTACTAATCAAATCTCCTATATTCACATCCAGTTCATGAATATATATTCTGATTTTGATTCTATATCACAAACTATAACGGCCCCAGCTCTGATTCCTGCAGCATACCACTGTGCAGAGACTTGCAATCAGAAAAATATTGTTTTATCACCACTATCACCGATTTTAGATCCAATCAGCCAGCTTTCTTTGGATCGCATGTGCTTTAACTTTCTGGTTATGACCGAGTGTCTTTGTTGAGGATTCTCAAGTTCATTCCTTCCTGCCTGTATATTGCTGTGCCACATGCTCTACTGGCTCCGTTCTGCTGGTGGAGCTTTGCATGCCAGGGATACAGAAGGAATGATCTGGATATTGGTTGAAAGGTACAGTTCTGTGAATACAACAAAATCAGTCTGTTGTTTGGCTGATGTGAAGGTCAGCTCTCTTGATACACATTGCCAGATGTTGCTGAAGAGAACTTTGCTAGATTAACTGGGCTGGACTCCAAATTCAGTAATATAAGCACAACTCTAAAGCACTCACAGGGTCTCAGTGTCTCTGGGGTGGTTGGGGAGGGATGGGTGTGGTGTTCCTGGAACAGACTACCAGCAATCCCAAGCAGGGCCATGATTAGCTGTTTGAAATTCCATGAATGAGTTCTGTCTGCACTTGTACAGGCTGGAAGCAGATGCTCGCGTGCTAAAGGGTCAGAGGCAGCAGCCAAGGCAAAGCCAACCAGGCACAGAGAACTTATAAAATAGATTTGACAGAATCAGTCTCAATTCTAAAGTCTGACAGTAATCGTTTTCTCAGGAAGCTCGTAAAATCTTCAAATAAATCCATTTTAACAGCCGACAGTTTTAGGAGCCCCCCTCACCATGAAAAGGCTCCTGTTGAGCCAGCCTAGTGTGCATTTTAACAGATGATAATCATGAGCAGCTCTTTGTGGTGCTTGTAAAGTGGAGGCCAATGGTAGATGTGAGTAAGCATTAGGAGCTCTATTGAAGCAGTTATTGCAGTTTGCTGGTTGGGTTCCTTAAGCATTATTGCAGATGGTGCAGTCCACACTTTGATGTGACATTAGCAATAAAGTGGAAGGGCATCAGTGGTAAGAATTGTATCAATTTACATTTCAGAAATCCAGTGGCAATATCAGACCCTCTCAAGGAAAGTATACAGGATGTTAGAAGCAAGCTAAAAATTCCCTCCTTTCCACCCCCAACACACAGTCTCAGGGCAGGTACAGTATGGATTAGATTCAAAGTCAATCTCTCTGCACTTGGTTCATTAAGGTCTCACAGAAAGAAGAACAGCAGACCTTTCCTAGATGAGGAAAAACTTCTTCACACAGAGAGTGGTGAAACTGTGGAATTCTCTGCCACAGGAAACAGTTGAGGCCGGTTCATTGGCTATATTTAAGAGGAAGTTAGATATGGCCCTTGTGGCTAAAGGGATCAGGGAGTATGGAGAGAAAGCAGGTACAGGATTCTGAGTTGGATGATCAGCCATGATCATACTGAATGGCGGTGCAGGCTCAAAGGGCCGAATGGCCTACTCCTGCACCTATTTTCTATGTTTCTATGTTTCAGTTTCTTGATTGTGTTCTCTTATTCTCAATGTTATTTACAACTCAGTGCCACACATTCCTTTTCTCCATGTCCTTTAATATGTTTGGTTCACAAAAGTTGATCATTCCCACATTTAACATAATGAACTGCACCAGTTCCAGTTTGGGAAGGAAAGTTCCAACTTTCTCTCACTTTGTAGGCATGGGTAGATTGTTGTTCTTCACTCCTGAGCTCTAGGCTGGAACTCTGAAATTCTGCCCTGGCTCCCAGACTCTTGATCAGTGTGAATACTTCCTCTCTGACTGCCCTGTTGTCATACAATCATGGAGTTGTACAGCCTTTTGTCCCATTACCCTTTGTCATACAATCACGGACTTGTACACCCTTTTGTACAAGTGATGTACATCACTTTTGTACATGTGATGAGGATGTTAGGAGAATTCAGGGTGACTTGGATAGGCTGAGTGAGTGGGCAGATACTTGGCAGATGACGTTTAATGTGAATAAGTGTGAGGTTATCCACTTTGGGAGTAAGAACAGGAAGGCAGATTATTATCTGAGCGGTGTAGAGTTAGTTAAAGGAGAAATACAAAGAGATCTAGGAGTCCTTGTTCATCAGTCACTGAAGGTGAATGAGCAAGTGCAGCAGGCAGTGAAGAAGGCTAATGGAATGTTGGCCTTTATTACAAAGGGAATTGAGTACAAGAGCAAGGAAATCCTTTTGCATTTGTACAGGGCCCTGGTGAGACCACACCTGGAGTATTGTGTACAGTTTTGGTCTCCAGGGTTAAGGAAGGACATCCTGGCTGTAGAGGAAGTGCAGCATAGATTCACAAGGTTAATTCCTGGGATGTCCGGACTGTCTTACGCAGAGAGGTTAGAGAGACTGGACTTGTACACGCTGGAATTAAGGAGATTGAGAGGGGATCTGATTGCAACATATAAGATTATTAAGGGGATTGGACAAGATAGAGGCAGGAAATATGTTCCAGATGCTGGGAGGGTCCAGTACCAGAGGGCATGGTTTGAGAATAAGGGGTAGGTCATTTAGGACAGAGTTGAGGAAAAACTTCTTCTCCCAGAGAGTTGTGGGGGTCTGGAATGCACTGCCTCAGAAGGCAGTGGAGGCCAATTCTCTGGATGCTTTCAAGAAGGAGCTAGATAGGTATCTTATGGATAGGGGAATCAAGGGATATGGGGACAAGGCAGGAGCCGGGTATTGATAGTAGATGATCAGCCATGATCTCAGAATGGCGGTGCAGGCTCGAAGGACCGAATGGTCTACTTCTGCACCTATTGTCTATTGTCCTATTACCCTGTTGTCATACAATCAGAGTTGTACAGCACAGAATCAGGCCTCTTGACCCATTATCTCCATACCAGCCTTTCGCCCTTCTACACTAATTGATCTACCTGCATTAGGACTCTATCCTTCTGTGCATTGACTATGTAAATAGCAGTCTAGTTACCTCTTACACAAATTGCACCCTATCCAAGGCAAATGCAGTCACTATTGGGCAAGTTAAATGCCCACTTCTATAATCCTATTTCTCTTAAAGCTTAAACAGGAGATTCTGTAGATGCTGACAATCCAGAGCAACAAACATAAGGTGTTAGAGGAACTCAGCAGATTAGGCAGCATTTATAGAGAGAAACAACCAGTCAACATCTTGACTTTTCAATGCTTTGACTACTACTACTGAATGCCTTCACTATATCCCCAACAAAGTGATCACCCTTTCTCGTCACTCAACGCATCTGATTTCACTGTGTGAAGCACCCTAGCATGTCCTCTGTAAGAATGCAGTGATGTTCTCCCAAGTCAGCACTGCATCTCCATCTTCTCTTTTGTATTTGTCTCTGAGTCATAAATGGAACATCCCTACTGTAGGATGTTAAGCTGGTAACAGAAAGGTTTTTAAGGCACGTTTGTAATGCAACAATTGTAAGGTGATAAAATATCTCGATTAATCTATTTCCACACGTGGATTGTTGCATTGTTGACTAAGGAGGCACACTCTATCTTGAAAAAGTCACTAAATAATAAACATCAACAAAACATTTGTAGTACCGGAGGAAATAACACATTGGAGCACTGTTAAACCACCATCAAAAATGCCTACCATACTATTCCAAGCACTCACTTCAGAAAGTCTGATCACATGGCTGTACTTCTACTCCCTGAGTATAGGCAGTACCAGTAGTGAGGACCAAGAAGGTATGGACAAGGGAAGCACAGGAGCGCTTACTGGACTGCTTTGAATCGGTGGACTGGACTGTATTGCGGGATTCATCTTCGAATCTGGATGAGTATGTCACAGTTGTTACTGATTTCATTATGTAACTCTCGCTTTGGCTAGCAGCTTAATATAAGGGATGATAGCCTCTGGCCTGGCCAAACCTAAGAAATCTCGTTTGGGTGAATGCTGCACGATGTGTCCCCTGTTACAAATCAGTACCCCAAAATAACAAACAGTACACAATATGCGATTAAAAGATTAAGCTTTATAATTCTTACTTTGACTATATGGTTAGTAAAGAAAAAGAAAAAAAGAAAAAGGGCCCAATCTTATGAAACAGTCAATTGCACAATGTTGGAGCTCACTAGTAAGCCATTCATCCACCAATCATCACTGCCCTGCAGACCCTTGCTCTAAATCCACCCTGTCTGGTGGGTCTACCAACTCTCTCCATTCACGTCTTCTCTCCTCCTCTCTCCCCAGCAAAAGCCCACAAAAATCCCTCTTCCAGACTCACAAGAAAGAACAACAGCATTCCAAACCCCATTATCTCTAGTCATAATCCAAACTTTGCTGCTACAGAGAAACCATTACATTATCAGTGAAACCTTACAGCATGTTACAATTAAAACCTGTGTGGATGAATATGTGCCTACAAAAACTTGCTGGACATTCCCAAACCAAAAGCTGTGGATGAACCCGGAGGTATGTCATCTGCTGAAGGCTAGATCTGTGGCACTTCAGTCTGGAGACCCAGGTCTGTACAAGAAAACCAGGTATGACTTGCAGAGAGCTATTTCAAGAGCGAAGAGACAATTCTGAGTGAGGTTGGAGTCAACATCAGATACACGTCAACTGTAGCAAGGTTTGCAAGACATTACTTTTTTTTATTATTCATTTACAGTATGTGGGCATTGCCAGCTAAGCCAGCATTTATTGCCCATCCCTAGATGCTCTTGAGAAGGTGGTGATGAGCTGCCTTCTTAAACCACTGTAGTCCCTGAGGTGTAGGTACACCTACAGTGATGTTAGGGAGGGAATTCCATGATTTTGACCCAGCGACAATGAAGGAACGGCGATATGTTTCCAGGATGGTGAGTGACTTGGAGGGGATTTCTAAGTGGTTGTGTTCCCAGGTATCTGCTGTTCTGGTCCTTCTAGATGGTAGTGGTCGTGGGTCTGGAAGGAGCTGCCTTAGGAACTTTGGTGTGTTGTTGCAGTGCATCTTGTAGCTTGTACACACTGCTGCAGCTGTTTGTCAATGCTGGAGGGGTTGGATGCTGTGGAAGGGGTACCAATCAAGTGGGCTGCCTTGTACTGGATGGTGTCAAGCTTCACAAGGGTTGATGAAGCTGCACTCGTCCAGGCACGTGGCGAGTATTCCATTACACTCCTGACTTGAGTCTTGTAGATGGTGGAGACACTGCTCCCTGAAGATGTCCTGGGTACTTTGTAGGCTAGTACCCAAGATGGAGCTGACTAAATTTACAACCCTCTGCAGCTTCTTTCGGTCCTGTGCAGTAGCTACCCCCCCCCCCCCAACCCACCCACTGCACATACCAGATAGTGATACAGCCTGTCAGAATGATCTCCACGATACATCTGTAGAAGTTTTTGAGTGTATTTGTTGACATACCAAATCTCTTCAAACTCCTAATGAAGTATAGTCACTGTCTTGTCTTCTTTATAACTGCATCGATATTTTGGGACCAAGTTAGGTCTTCAGAGATCTTGACACCCAGGGACTTGAAACTGCTCACTCTCTCCACTTCTGATCACTCTATGAGGATTGGTATGTGTTCCTTTGTTTTACCCTTCCTGAAGTCCACAATCACCTCTTTTATCTTACTGGCGTTGTGTGCAAGGTTGTTACTGTGACACAACTCCACTAGTTGGCATATCTTGCTCCTGTACACCCTCTCATCTCCATCTGAGATTCTACCAACAATGGTTGTATCATCAGCAAATTTATAGATGGTATTTGAGCTATGTCTAGCCACACAGTCATGGGTATAGAGACAGTAGAGCAGTGGTCTAAGCACACACCCCTGAGGCGCACCAGTGTTGATCACCAGCGAGGAGGAGACATTATCACCAATCCACACAGATTGTGGTCTTCCAGTTAGGAAGTCAAGGATCCAATTGCAGAGGGAAGTACAGAGGCCCAGGTTCTGTAACTCCTCAATCAGGACTGTGAGAATGATGGTATTAAATGCTGAGCTATAGTCAATGAACAGCATCCTGTTGTAAGTGTTTGTGTTGTCCAGGTGGTCTAAAGCCGTGTGGAGAGCCATTGAGATTGCATTTGCCGTTGACCTATTGTGGCAATAGGCAAATTCCAATGGGTCCAGGTCCTTACTAAGGCAGGAGTTCAGTCTAATCATGGCCAATCTCTCAAAGCATTTCATCACTGTAGATGTGAGTGCTACCAGGCGATAGTCATTAAGGCAGCTCATATTATTCTTCTTCGGCACTGGTATAATTGTTGCCTTTTTGAAGCAAGTGGGAACTTCTGCCCATAGCGTAGAAAGGTTGATAATATCCTTGAATACTCCCGCCAGATAGTTGGCACAAGTTTTCAGAGCCTTACCAAGAACTCCATCAGGGCCTTCCACCTTGCGAGGATTCACTCTCTTTAAAGACAGCCTACCATTGGCCTCTGAGACAGAGATCACAGGGTCATCAGGTGCAGTAGAGATCTTCACAGCTGTAGTTATATTCTCCTTTTCAAAGGCATGGAAGGCATTGAGTTCACCTGGTAGTGAAGCATCACAACCATTCATGCTATTGGGTTTCGTTTTGTAGGAAGCAATGTTTTGCAAACCTTGCCAAAGTTGTTATTTATCCAATGTCACCTCCAACCTCATTCAAAATTATCTCTTCACCCTTAAATAGCCCTCCGCAAATCAGTGAGGAATTCCTACAGTGATATCCTGAGGATGAGATGTTTGACTTCCAACCACCACAACCATCTTCTTTTGTGTCAGGTATAATTCCAACAAACAGAGGGTTTTCCCTCTAATTCCCATTGATTCCATTTTAGCTAGCACACCTTGATGCCATACTCAGTCAAATGCTGCCTTGATGTCGAGTGCTATCACTCTCATCTCACCTCTGCTATTTAGCCCTTTGGTCCATGTCTGGCCTTGACAGAGCCCAAACTGGGCATTCGTAAGCAGGTTATTGCTGAGTAGGAGCTGTATGATAGCACTGTTGATGACTGCTTTCATTACTTTGCTGATGATTGTGAGTAGGTTGATAGGGTGGTAATTGGCTGGGTTGGACTTGTCCTGTTTCTTGTGTACAGGACCTACCTGGGCAATTTTCCACATTGCCAGGTGGGATGACGGTGTTACAGCTGTACTGGAACAGCTTGGCTAGTGGCGCAGCAAGACCTGGAGCACAAGTTTTCAGGACTATTGCTGGGTTCCTCGGGGGTCAGTATTGGGACCACTACTTTTCACATTGTTTGTCAATGCTTTAGAGAATGGAATTGATGGCTCTGTGGCAAAGTTAGTCACTTTCCTCTAATACCACGAGCTCATAGCTTGTTCAGCAGCCTCAATTGTGGCGCCTTTTCAAGGGCCTTCTGAAAATCCAAGTACACAACATCCACCAATTCTGTTTCATCTATCCTGCTTGTTACTTATACCATAAGACATAGGCACAGAATTAGGCCATTCAGCCCATCGAGTCTGCTCCACCATTTCCATTATTACACGGTACCCAATCTAAGATAGTCTTTCCCAGATTAGGTTTAAGGACAAGCTGCTCTAAAAAGCCATCTCACAAGCATTCAACAAATTCTCTCTCTTGCGATCTGACATCAACCTGATTTTCCCAATCCCCATCCCCTTGCATGTTGAAGTCCCTCATTACAATTATGACATTGCCCTTATTACATGCCCATTCCAACTCGCTTTGCAATCTCAACCCCACATCTTGGCTACTATTTGGAGACCTATAAATGATTCCCATAATGTTTTTTGTTACCTTTGAAGTTTCCTAATTCCACCCACAAAGATTCAACATTCTCTGACCCCTATGTCACCTCTTGTTGTTCCATCTCTTACCAACAGAAGCCTAAAGGTACACACTCAGCGTCTCAGGAACAACTTCTTTCCTTCTGGCATACAACTCCTAAATGGACATTGGACCCATGAACACTGGCTCACTTTTTTTTTAATATATATTATTTCTGTTTTTGCACTATTTTAATCTAATCTATTGGAGTGATGGAGGATGAGGGGTGACCTGATAGAGGTGTATAAGATGATGAGAGGCATTGATCGTGTGGATAGTCAGAGGCTTTTTCCCAGGGCTGAAATGGTTGCCACAAGAGGACACAGGTTTAAGGTGCTGGGGAGTAGGTACAGAGGAGAAGTCAGGGGTAAATTTTTTACTCAGAGAGTGGTGAGTGTGTGGAATGGGCAGCTGGCAACGGTGGTGGAGGTGGATACCATAGGGTCTTTTAAGAGACTTTTGGATAGGTACATGGAGCTTAGAAAAACAGAGGGTTTTTGGTAAGCCTAGTAATTTCTAAGGTAGGGACATGTTCGGCACAACTTTGTGGGCCAAAGGGCAAGTATTGTGCTGTAGGGTTTCTATGTTTCTATGTTATTCTATATACTTACTGTAATTGATTTACTTCTTTCTCATTCTATATTATCATGTATTGCATTATACTGCTGCTGTCAGGTTAACAAATTTCATGACACATGCTGGTGATAATAAACCCTGATTCTGATTCTCTATTTCTGGCTACTCTATTGTTTCTGATATACCTATAAGGTAACCTAGTATTCTCCTCACTGCCAAGGATATTTCATGATCTGTTTTTGCCCTCTTCATTTCCTTGTGATGTAATCTCCCTCATTCTTTAAATTCTTAGATGGACTCATGGAGTCATAGAGTATTACAGCACGTAAACAGGCCCTTTGGCCCGACTGGTCCATGCTAACTACATCATCCTCCCCGCCAGTCCCATTTACTTGTACTTGGCCCATAACCCTCCAAGCCCCTCCTCTTCATGTATCTATCGAACTGCTTCTTAAATAGTGCCATTGTACCTGTCTCAACCACTTCCACTAGTAGCTCATTCCAGGTTCTCACTATCCTATGTGTAAAGAATATACCTCTCAGGTATCTTTTACAGCTCTCCCCTCTTATCTTGCATTTGTGCCTCTTGTTTTGGACTCTATCCTGGGGAAAAGACTATCACCATCCATTTTATCCATGCCTCTCATAATTTTATAAACTTCTATTCTCACTCAATTGTAGTTGGTATACCTTGTATGTTTCCATTTTCTTCCTTATCTAGCCATCAATATCTTGTTATTTTGAAAGCTTCAGTCGATACCTCTAACTTTTCCAGATTCCAGGAAATGCTATTTCAGCTTTGGAATTACTGTTTATAATTCAACTTTAATGTCCAGATGTCACTGAAAAACCCTTTCTGCACTGCCTGGAAAGCTAGTATCTCTTGTCCAAGGTTTTTTTCCAGGCTGCTGTCCATGGTACTCCCAGCATGGTCTAACTAGGGCTTTGGCAACATCCATTTTCTAGTTTGTATGGAGTTTTTATGGAACCATTGAGTCATGAAACATGGAAACAGGCCCTTCAGTTCAGTGAACTTATCAACCAAATTGTCCCAATTGTCTGCATTTGGATTGTACCCCTCTAAGTATTTCCTATCCATGTATCTGCCCAAATATCTTCTAACTGTTGCAATTGTACCTGCCTCAATCACCTCCTCCAAGAACTCATTCCATATAGGCATCACAATGGATCTCTTTTAAATCTTCCCCTTTTCACTAAGTCCTGTGCCCTCTAGTTTTAGACTCTCTAAACCTGGAAGAAAGAATAGAAGAATTTAAAAGGGACCCAAAGAACATTTTTTTTTCATACAGATGGTGAATACATGGAGAGCTACTGAAGGAGGTGTTTGAAGCATGTGCTATTACAAATTAAGGTTCATGAGTTGTGAACATGCTATGGCACTGGGAGTGTGGTGACACTTGAAAACTGACCCCAGCACAATATTTGATGATTTGATTTAACCAGCCGAAGAACCATAAAACATTACAGCACAGAAACAGGCCCTTTGGCCCTTTTTGGCTGTGCCGAACTATTTTTCTGCCTAATCCCACTGACCTGCACCTAGACCATATCCCTCTATACCAGTCTCATCCATGTACCTGTCCAAGTTTTTCTTAAATGTTAAAAGTGAGCCTGCATTCACCACTTCAACTGGCAGCTCATTCCACACTCCCAACGTGCTCTGTGTGAAGAAGCTCCCCCTAATATTCACTTTAAACTCTTCCCTTTTCACCCTTAAACCATGTCCTCTGGTTTTTTTCTCCCCTAGCCTCAGTGGAAAACTCTTGCTTGCATTCACTCTATCTATATAACCAAAAACAATTACAGCATGGAAACAGGCCATCTCGGCCCTTCTAGTCCGTGCCAAACGTTTACTCTCACCTAGTCCCACTGAGCTGCACTCAGCCCATAACCCTCCATTCCTTTCCTGTCCATATACTTATCCAATTTTACTTTAAATGACAATACCGAACCTGCCTCTACCACTTCTACTGGAAGCTCGTTCCACACAGCTACCACTCTTTGAGTAAAGAAATTCCCCCTCGTGTTACCCTTAAACTTTTGTCCCCTAACTCTCAACTCATGTCCTCTTGTTTGAATCTCCCCTACTCTGAATGGAAAAAGCCTATCCACGTCAACTCTATCTATCCCCCTCATAATTTTAAATACCTCTATCAAGTACCCCTTCAACCTTGTACGCTCCAAAGAATAACGACCTAACTTGTTCAATCTTCCCCTGTAACTTAGATGCTGAAAGCCAGGTAACATTCTAATAAATCTTCTCTGTACTCTCTCTATTTTGTTGACATCTTTTCTATAATTCGGTGACCAGAACTGTACACAATACTCCAAATTCGGCCTTACCAATGCCTTGTACAATTTTAACATTACATCCCAACTCCTATACTCATTGCTCTGATTTATAAAGGCCAGCATACCAAAAGCTTTCTTCACCACCCTATCCACATGGTGAAGAAAGCTTCAGGGAACTATGCACCATTATTCCTAGATCACTCTGTTCTACTGCATTCTTCAATGCCCTACCATTTAACATGTATGTCCTATTTGGATTATTCTTACCAAAATGTAGCACCTCACACCTATCAGCATTAAACTCCATCTGCCATCGTTCAGCCCACTCTTCTAACTGGCCTAAATCGCTCTGCAAACTTTGAAAACCTACTTCATTATCCACAACGCTACCTACCTTAGTATCATCTGCATACTTACTAATCCAATTTACCACCCCATCATCCAGATCATTAATGTAGACACATCAAACCTCCCCTCATTCTTCTACGCTTCAGGGAATAAAGTCCTAGCCTATTCAACCTTTCTCAAGTCCCGACAACATTATTGCAAGCCTTCTCTGCACTTTTTCAACCTTATTAGTATCCTTCCTGTAATTAGGTGACCAAAACAACACACAATACTCCAAATTCGGCCTTACCAATGCCTTATACAACCTCACCATAGCATTCCAACTCTTATACTCAATACTTTGATTTATAAAGGCCAATGTGCCAAAAGCTCTTTTTACGACCCTATCTACCTGTGATGCCACTTTTAGGGAATTTTGTATCTGTATTCCTAGATCCCTCTGTTCTACTGCACTCCTCAGCGCCCTACCATTTACCTTGTATGTTCTTCCTTGGTTTTTCCTTCCAAATTGCAATACCTCACGCTTGTCTGTATTAAACTCCATCTGCCATTTTTCAGCCCATTTTTCCAGATGGTCCAATTCCCTCTGCAAGCTTTGAAAACCTTCCTCACAGTCCACTACACCTCCAATCTTTGTATCATCAGCAAATTTGCTGAACCAATTTACCACATTATCATGCAGATCATTGATATAGATGACAAATAACAATGGACCCAGCACTGATCCCTGTGGCACACCACTAGTCACAGGCCTCCACTCAGAGAAGCAATCCTCCACTACCACTCTCTGACTTCTCCCATTGAGCCAATGTCTAATCCAATTTACTACCTCACCATGTATACCTAGCGACTGAATCTTCCTAACTAACCTCCCATGCGGGACCTTGTCAAAGGCCTTACTGAATTCCATGTAGACAACATCCACTGCCTTCCCTTCATCCACTTTCCTGGTAACTTCCTCGAAAAACTCTAATAGATTGGTTAAACATGACTTACCACACACAAAGCCGTGTTGACTCTCCCTAATAAGTCCCTGTCTATCCAAATACTTGTAGATCCTATCTCTTAGTTTTCCTTCCAATAATTTACCTACTACTGACATCAAACTTACTGGCCTATAATTTCCCGTATTACCTTTAGAGCCTTTTTAAACAACGGAACAACATGAGCTATCCTCCAATCCTCCGCCACCTCACCTGTAGATACCGACATTTTAAATATATCTGCCAGGGCCCCTGCAATTTTGACACTAGTCTCCTTCAAGGTCTGAAGGAATACTCTGTCAGGTCCTGGGGATTTATCTACTCTTATTTGCCTCAAGATAGCAAGCACCTCCTCCTCTTCAATCTGTATAGGTTCTATGACCAAAAATACTTGTTTGCCTTATTTCCATTGACTCCATGCCAGTTTCCTTGGTAAATACAGACACAAAAAATCCATTTAAGATCTCTCCCATTTCTTTTGATTCCATACATATCCGTCCACTCTGATCTTCAAGAGGACCAATTTTATCCCTTACTATCCTTTTGCTCTTAATATACCTGTAGAAGCTCTTTGGATTATCCTTCACCTTGACTGCCAAAGCAACCTCATGTCTTCTTTTAGCCTTCCTGATTTCTTTCTTAAGTATTTTTTTTGCACTTTTTATACTCCTCAAGCACCTTATTTGTTCCCTGTTTCCTATACATGCCATACATCTCTCTCTTCTTCTTTATCAGAGTTCAATATCCCTAGAGAACCAAGGTCCCTTATTCTTATTCACTTTGCCTTTAACCCTGACAGGAACCATATAAACTCTGCACTCTCAAAATGTCTTCTTTGAAGGCCTCCCACTTACCATCACATCCTTGCCAGAGAACAACCTGTTCCAATCCACACTTTTTAGATCCTTTCTCATTTCTTCAAATTTGGCCTTTTTCTAGTTTAGAACATCAACCCCAGGACCAGATCTATCTTTATCCATGATCAAGTTGAAACTAATGGTGTTATGAACACTGGAACCAAAGTGTTCCCCTACGCACACTTCCGTCACCTGGCCTAACTCGTTTCCTAACTGGAGATCTAATATTGCATTCTTTCTAGCTGGTACCTCTATATATTGATTTAGAAAACTTTCCTGAACACATTTTACATACTCTAACCCATCTAGACCTTTAACAGTATGGGAGTCCCAATCAATGTGTGGAAAATTAAAATCCCCTACTATCACAACTTTATGTTTCCTGCAGTTGTCTGCTATCTCTCTGCAGATTTGCTCCTCCAGTTCTTGCTGACTATTGGGTAGTCTATAATACAACCCCATTAATGTGGTCATACTTTTCCTGTTTCTCAACTCCACCCATATGGCCTCGGTAGACAAGCCCTCTAATCTGTCCTGCCTGAGCACTGCTGTAACATTTTCCCTGACTATCAATGCCACCCCCCCCCCCCCCACCCTTCATCCTGCTGCCTCTATCACGTGGGAAACATTGGAACCCTGGAACATTAAGCTGCCAGTCCTGCCCCTCCTGTAGCCAAGTTTCACTAATGGCTATAATGTCATAATTCCACTTGTCAATCCATGCCCTCAGCTCGTCAGCATTCTCCACAATACTCTTTGCATTGAAATAGACACACCTCAGATTATTACCACCACACACAACCCTTCTATTTGTGACTTTGCATGAACCTTTAACATAATTGTTTTCACCCCCGCTCCACTATCTGCTCTGGCACTCTGGTTCCCATCCCCCTGCAAATCTAGTTTAAACCCTCCCCAATAGCACTAACAAACCTCCCTGCAAGGATATTGATCCCCTTGTAGTTCAGGTGTAACTTGTCTCTCTTGTACGGGTCTCACCTGTCCCAGAAGAAGTCCCAATGATCCTGAAATCTGAAACCCTGCCCCCTACACCAGTTCCTCAGTCATGTGTTCATCTTCCAGAGCATCCTGTTCTTACCCTCACTGGCACATGGCACAGGTAGCAATCCTGAGATTACCACCCTCGAGGTCCTGTTTTTTTAACTTCCTACCAAGCTCTCTATAGTCATTCTTCAGGACCTCCTCACTCTTGCTTCCTACGTCATTGGTACCGATGTGTACCATGACATCTGGCTGCTCACCTACCCATTTCAGAATGCTGTGTATGCGATCAGAGACATCCCCGACCCTGGCACCAGGGAATCAACAAACCATCCAGGAGTCTCTGTCACGACCACAGAACCTCCTGTCTGTACTTCTAACTATCGAGTCTCCTTTCACTACTGCTCTCATCTTCTTCCCCCCTCCCTTCTGCACTGCAGAACCTGACTCAGTGCCAGAGATCCAGCTGCTGCAGCTTGTCCCAGGTATGTCATCCCCCCTAACAGTATCCAAATCGGTATACTTATTGTTGAGGGGAATGGCCCTGTTCTGCCTGCCCTTTCCCCTTCACTCGCCTGATGGTAACACAATTACCTGTGCCCTGCTCCTTTGATGTAACTACCTCCCTGAAACTACTATCTATAAACTTCTCATTCTCCTAAATGATCCCGAGGTCATCCAGCTCCTGCTCCAGTTCCCTAACGCAGTCTGTTAGGAGCTGCAGCTGGATGCACTTCTTGCAGGTATCATTGTCAGGGGTACTGGAGGGTCTGTCATCCCCCCCAACAGTATCCAAATTGGTATACTTGTTGTTGAGGGAAATGGCCACAGGGGAGCCCTGCCCTTTCCCCTTCCCTTGCCTGACAGTAACCCAATTACCTGTGTGCTGCTTATTTGCATAACGGCCTCCCTGTAGCTACTATCTATAAACTTCTCATTCTCCCGAATGATCCGGAAGTCACCCAGCTCCTGCTCCAGTTCCCTAAAATGGTTTGTCAGGATCTGCAGCTGGATGCACTTCTTGCAGGTGTTGTTGTCAGGGACACCGGAGGTCTCCCTGAATTCCCACATCCTGCAAGAGGAGCATTCCAACATCCTGCCTGGCATTCTCTCTACTCTAAACAAACAAAGCAAAACTTACTGGAACCTACCCTCACCTCTGCCTGTTCATGCCGAAGCCTGTTGAGTTAAAGCTGTCCCACTCTGACTCAGTCCACTCCAGCGATGGCCGCTGTATGTGGCGGTCTTTTTTCAAACCTTTGGCGCTCTATGTCACGATATCACGCGCCTGCGCAGTCTAGCCTCTTTTCCCCAAGCAGTAAAAAAAATTGACTTCTCTCCGGGATGCCTTTACTCCTTCAGTCTCAGCCACTTGCTTTGATTTAAAAAGACCGTTGGAAGATTTCTCTCCTTTTTAAATTTGAAATTTGGGTGAAATTTGTCAGCGTTGTTATCTGTCAGGGGTGAATATATCTGGGGTGGAATCTGTTAGTGGTGCAATATGTCAAGAGTTGTATCTGCTTCGAGTGGAATCTGTCTAGTGTAATCTGTCCGGGGTGAAATCTGTCAGCGGTGGAATCTGTCAGGGATGGTATCTGTCAGGGATGAACCTATCTGTGGTGGAATCTGTCAGGGGTGGAATCTGCCAGGTAAAATCTCTCAAGGTTGGAATCTGTCAGGGGTGGAATCTCTCCAAGATAGAATCTGACAGGAGTGGAATTTGTCAGGTTTGGAGGGAGATAGATATTCTTGCAGGTACAAAGCCCATTTCCATTAAAGTTGGGATATTTTCCAAAATGTAATAAAAACAAAAATCTGTGATACGTTAATTCACGTGAACCCTTATTTAACTGACAAAAGTACAAAGAAAAGATTTTCAATAGTTTTACTGACCAACTTAATTGTATTTTGTAAATATACACAAATTTAGAATTTGATGGCTGCAACACACTCAACAAAAGTTGGGACAGAGTTAAAATAAGATTGAAAAGTGCACAGAATATTCAAGTAACACCGGTTTGGAAGACTCCACATTAAGCAGGCTAATTGGTAGCAAGTGAGGTATCATGACTGGGTATAAAAGTAGCATCCATCAAAGGCTCAGTCTTTGCAAGCAAGGATGAGTCGTGGCTCACCCCTTTGTGTCAAAATTTGTGAGAGAATTGTTAGTCAGTTCAAAAGGAACATTTCCCAATGCAAGATTGCAGAGAATTTAGGTCTTTCAACATCTACAGTACATAATATTGTGAAAAGATTCAGAGAATTCAGAGACATCTCAGTGCATAAAGGGCAAGTTCGGAAATCGCTGTTGAATGCGCGTGATCTTCGAGCCCTCAGGCGGCACTGCCTAAGAAACCGTCATGCTACTGTGATTATAGCCACCTGTGCTCGGGAGTACTTCGGAAAACCATTGTCACTTAATACAGTCCGTCGCTACATCCAGAAATGCAACTTGAAACTGTATTATGCAAGGAGGAAGCCATATATCAACTCTATGCAGAAACGCCGGCATGTTCTCTGGGCCCGAGCTCATCTCAGATGGACCAAAAGACAGTGGAACCGTGTGCTGTGGTCAGATGAGTCCACATTTCAGCTAGTTTTTGGAAAAAAAATGGGCGTCAAGTTCTCCGTGCCAAAGATGAAAATGACCATCCTGATTGTTATCAGCGAAAGGTGCAAAAGCCAGCATCTGCGATGGTATGGTGCCCACGTCATGGGAGAGTTGCATGTATGTGAAGGTACCATTGACTCTGAGGCGTATATTAGGAAAATAGAAAATACAATTAAGTTGGTCTGTAAAACTATTGAAAATCTTTTCTTTGTACTTTTGTCGGTTAAATAAAGGTTCACATGAATTAACATATCACAGATTTTTGTCTTTATTGCATTTTGGAAAATACCCCAGCTTTTCTGGAAATGGGGTTTGTAGGTTTGCTAGAGAGGCTCCAGTGGATTTAAACTAGATACAAGGGGGGAGGGGAATCAGAGTGTAGGAACAGATGTATGGGAGAAGGAAGAAAAAGAAGACAATAAAGTTGTTTGCACCATTAGAGATAAACAGAGAGGAAGAGGTGGAGAATTTCTTAAAAACATTTATTTTAATGCTCAGAGCATTGTAAGAAAGGTGGATGAGCTTAAAGCATGGATTGATACCTGGAAATATGTTGTTGTAGCTATTAGTGAAACATGGTTGCCGGAGGGGTGTGATTGGCAACTAAATATTCCTGGATTTCATTGCTTCGGGTGTGATAAAATCGGAGGGACAAGAGGGGGAGGTGTTGTGTTGCTTCTCAGAGAAAATATTACAGCAGTGCTCTGGCAAGATAGATTAGAGGGCTCATCTAGGGAGACTATTTGGGTGGAATTGAGGATGTATTATAGGGGTGTATTATAAACCACCTAATGGGGAACGAGAATTGGAGGAGCAAATTTGCAAGGAGGTAGCAGATATTTGTAGTAAGCACAGGGTTGTGATTGTGGGAGATTTTAATTTTCCACACATAGACTGGGAAGCCCATACTGTAAAAGGGATGGATGGTTTGGAGTTTGTAAAATGTGTGCAGGATAATTTTTTGCAGCAATACATAGAGGTACTGACTACAGAAGGGGCAGTGTTGGTTCTTCTGTTAGGGAATGAAATAGGTCAGGTGACGGAGGTATGTGTTGGGGAGCACTTCGGGTCCAGTGATCACAATGCCATTAGTTTCTATATAATTATGGAGAAGGGTAGGACTGGGCCCAAGGTTCAGATTTTTGATTGGAGAAAGGCTAAATTTGAGGCGATGCAAAAGGATTTAAAAGGAGCGGATTGGGACAATTTTTTTATGGGAAGGATGTAATAGAGAAATTGAGGTCATTTAAAGGTGAAAATTTGAGGGTACAGAATCTTTATGTTCCTGTTAGGTTGAAAGGAAAGGTTAAAAGTTTGAGAGAGCCATGGTTTTCAAGGGATATTGGAAACTTGGTTAGGAAAAAGAGAGATATCTACAATAAATATGGGCAGCATGGAGTAAATGAGGTGCTCAAGGAATATAAAGAATGTAAGAAGAATCTTAAGAAAGAAATTAGAAAAGCTAAAAGAAGATACGAGGTTGCTTTGGCAAGTGAGGTGAAAATAAATCCAAAGGGTTTCTACAATTATATTAATAGCAAAAGGATAGTGAGGGATAAAATTGGTCCTTTAGAGAATCAGAGTGGACAGCTATGTGTGAAGCCAAAAGAGATGGAGGAGATTTTGAACAATTTCTTTTTTTTGGTATTCACTAAGGAGAAGGATATTGAATTGTGTAAGGTAAGAGAAACAAGTAGGGTAGTTTGGAAACCATGATGATTAAAGAAGAGGATGTACTGGCGCTTTTAAGGAACATAAAGGTGGATAAGTCTCCAGGTCCTGACAGGATATTCCCTAGGACCTTGAGGGAGGTTAGTGTAGAAATAGCAGGGGCTCTGACAGAAATATTTCAAATGTCATTAGAAATGGGGATGGTGCTGGAGGATTGGCGTATTGCTCACGTGGTTCCATTGTTTAAAAAGGGTTCTAAGAGTAAGCCTAGCAATTATAGCCCTGTCAATTTGACGTCAGTGGTGGGTAAATTAATGGGAAGTATTCTTAGAGATGGTATATATAATTATCTGGATAGACAGGGTCTGATTAGGAACAGTCAGCATGGATTTGTGCGTGGAAGGTCATGTTTGACAAATCTTATTGAATTTTTTGAAGAGGTTATGAGGAAAGTTGACGAGGGTAAAGCAGCGGATGTTGTCTATATGGACTTCAGTAAGGTCTTTGACAAGGTTCCACATGGAAAGTTAGTTAGGAAGGTTCAATCGTTAGGTATTAATATTGAAGTAGTAAAGTGAAGTAGTAGCCGGTGACTAGTGGTGTGCCTCAGGGATCGGTACTGGGTCCAATGTTGTTTGTCATATACATTAATGATCTGGATGATGGGGTGGTAAATTGGATTAGTAAGTATGCAGATGATACTAAGGTAGGTGGTGTGGATAATGATGTAGGTTTTCAAAGTTTGCAGAGAGATTTAGGCCAGTTAGAAGAGTGGGCTGAATGATGGCAGATGGAGTTTAATGCTGATAAGTGTGAGGTGGTACATTTTGGTAGGAATAATCCAAATAGGACATACATGGTAAATGGTAGGGCATTAAAGAATGCAGTAGAACAGAGTGATCTAGGAATAATGGTGCATAGTTTCCTGAAGCTTTCTTCACCATGTGGATAGGGTGGTGAAGAAAGCCTTTGGTATGCTGGCCTTTATAAATCAGAGCATTGAGTATAGGAGTTGGGATGTAATGTTAAAATTATACAAGGCATTGGTAAGGCTGAATTTGGAGTATTGTGTACAGTTCTGGTCACCGAATTATAGGAAAGATGTCAACAAAATAGAGAGAGTACAGAGAAGATTTACTAGAATGTTACCTGGGTTTCAGCACCTAAGTTACAGGGAAAGATTGAACAAGTTAGGTCTTTATTCTTTGGAGCATAGAAGGTTGAGGGGGGACTTGATAGAGGTATTTAAAATTATGAGGAGGATAGATAGAGTTGACGTTGATAGTCTTTTTCCATTGAGAGTAGGGGAGACTCAAACAAGAGGACTTGAGTTGAGACTTAGGGGGCAAAAGTTTAAGGGTAACATGAGGGGGAATTTCTTTACTCAGAGAGTGGTAGCTGTGTGGAATGAGCTTCCAGTAGATGTGGTAGAGGCAGGTTCGGTATTGTCATTTAAAGCAAAATTGGATAGGTATATGGACAGGAAAGGAATGGAGGGTAATGAGCTGAGTGCGGGTCAGTGGGATTAGCTGAGAGTAAGCGTTCAGTGTGGACTAGAAGGGCCGAGATGGCCTGTTTCTGTGCTGTAATTGTTATATGGTTATATGGAATCTGTTAGGGTTGGAATCTGTCAAGGGTGGAATTTGTCAGTGGTGGTATCTTGTTGGGTGGAAACCGTGAGGCATGTAATCTGTCGGGTAAAATCTGTCAGGTATGGAACCTGTTAGGGGGTGGTGTCTGTCAGTGGTGAATCTGTCAGGAATGGAATTTCTCGGGTGTAATCTGTCAGGCAGGGGTCAACATTTCAGGGGTGGAAACTGTTGGGTGGAATCTGTCAGGGGTGGAACCTCTCAGGTGGAATCTGTTAGTGGTGGAATATGTCAAAAGTTGTATCTGCTTCGAGTGGAATGTGTCCAGTGTGGAATCTGTCCGGGGTAAATCTGTCAGGGATTGAATCTGTCATGGCTGGAATCTGTCAGGGGTTGGATTCTCTCAGGTTTGGGATCTGTCAGGGGTGGAATCTGTCAGAGATGGAATCTCTCGGGTGTAATATGTCGGGTGGAATCTGTTAGTGGTGGAATATGTCAAGAGTTGTATCTGCTTCGAGTGGAATCTGTCAGGGGTAGAATCTGTCTAGTGTGGAATCTGTCCTGGGTGAATCTATTGGGTGAAATGTGTCAGGGATTGAATCTGTCATGGCTGGAATCTGTCAGGGGTTGGATTCTGTCGGGTAAAATCTCTCAGGTTTGGAATCTGTCAGGTGGAATATGTCTGGGATAGAATCTGTCAGGGGTGGAATTCGTCAGGTATGGAATCTGTCGGGTGGAATTTGTCAGGGTTGTTATCTGACAGGGATGGTATCTGTCAGGGGTGAATATATCTGGGGTGGAATCTGTTAGGAGTCAATCTGTCAGGGATGGAATCTCTTGGGTGTAATCTGTCAGGGGTCAAAATTTCAGGGGGTGGAAACTGTTGGGTGGAATCTGTCAGGGTTGGTATCTGACAGGGATGGTATCTGATAGGGGTGGTATCTATCATGGGAGAATTTAACTGTGGTGGAATCTGTCAGGGGTCAACATTTCAGGGGTGGAATCTCTCAGGTGGAATCTGTTAGTGGTGGAATATGTCAAGAGTTGTATCTGCTTCAAGTGGAATCTGTCCAGGGTGAACCTGTCATGGGTGAAATCTTTCAGCAGTGGAATCTGTCAATAGACAATAGACAATAGGTGCAGAAGTAGACCATTCGGCCCTTCAAGCTTGCACCGCCATTCTGAGATCATGGCTGATCATCTACTATCAATACCCGGCTCCTGCCTTGTCCCCATATCCCTTGATTCCCCTATCCATAAGATACCTATCTCGCTCCTTCTTGAAAGCATCCAGAGAATTGGCCTCCACTGCCTTCCGAGGCAGTGCATTCCAGACCCCCACAACTCTCTGGGAGAAGAAGTTTTTCCTTAACTCTGTCCTAAATGACCTACCCCTTATTCTCAAACCATGCCCTCTGGTACTGGACTCTCCCAGCATCTGGAACATATTTCCTGCCTCTATCTTGTCCAATCCCCTTAATAATCTTATATGTTGCAATCAGATCCCCTCTCAATCTCCTTATTTCCAGCGTGTACAAGCCCAGTCTCTCTAACCTCTTTGCATAAGACAGTCCGGACATCCCAGGAAATAACCTCGTGAATTTACGCTGCACTTCCTCTATAGCCAGGATGTCCTTCCTCAACCCTGGAGACCAAAACTGTACACAATACTCCAGGTGTGGTCTCACCAGGGCCCTGTGCAAATGCAAAAGGATTTCCTTGCTCTTGTACTCAATTCCCTTTGTAATAAAGGCCAACATTCTATTAGACTTTTTCACTGCCTGCTGCACTTGCTCATTCACCTTCAGTGACTGATGAACAAGTACTCCTAGATCTCTTTGTATTTCTCCCTTACCTAACTCTACACCGTTCAGATAATTATCTGCCTTCCTGTTCTTACTCCCAAAGTGGATAACCTCACACTTATTCACATTAAACGTCATCTGCCAAGTATCTGCCCACTCACTCAGCCTGTCCGTCACCCTGAATTCTCCTAACATCCTCATCACATGTCACACTGCCACCCAGCTTAGTATCATCAGCAAACTTGCTGATGTTATTCTCAATGCCTTCATCTAAATCGTTGATGTAAATCGAAAATAGCTGTGGTCCCAATACCGAGCCCTGTGGCACCCACTAGTCACCACCTGCCATTCCGAGAAACATCCATTCACCGTTACCCTTTGCTTTCTATCTGCCAACCAGTTTTCTATCCATGTCAATATCTTCCCCCCAATGCCATGAGCTCTGATTTTACCCACCAATCTCCTATGTGGGACCTTATCAAATGCCTTCTGAAAATCAAGGTACACTATATCCACTGGATCTCCCTTGTCTAACTTCCTGGTTACATCCTCGAAAAACTCCAATAGATTAGTCAAGATTAATCTGTCAGGGGTGGTATCTGTCGGGTGAATCTATCTGTAGTGGAATCTGTCGGGTGGAATCATCTAGGTTGAATCTGTCAGTGGTAGAATTTGTCGGGTGGAATCTGTCAGGGGTGGAATCTGTCAGGTGGAATCTCTCAGTTTCAATCTGTTGGGTGGTATCTGACTAAGATAGAGTGTCAGGTGGAATCAGTCAGGAGTTTAAGCTGTCGGGTGGAATCAGTCAGGGGTTTAAGCTGTCGGTTGGAATCAGTCAGGGGTGGAATTTGTAATCGGTGGAATCTGTCAGATGTGGAATCTGTCAGGTGGCATAGAAACATAGAAAATAGGTGCAGAAAATAGGCCCTTCGAGCCTGCACCGCCATTCAGTATGATCATGGCTGATCATCCAACTCAGAATCCTGTACCTGCTTTCTCTCCATACCCCCGATCCCTTTAGCCACAAGGGCCATATCTAACTCTCTCTTAAATATAGCCAATGAACCGGCCTCAACTGTTTCCTGTGGCAGAGAATTCCACAGATTCACCACTCTCTGTGTGAAGAAGTTTTTCCTCATCTCGGTCCTAAAAGGCTTCCCCTTGATCCTTAAACTGTGACCCCTCATTCTGGACTTCCCCAACATCGGAAACAATCTTCCTGCATCTAGCCTGTCCAATCCCTTTAGAATTTTATACGTTTCAATAAGATCCCCCCTCAATCTTCTAAATTCTAGTGAGTATAAGCCTAGTCGATCCAGTCTTTCTTCATATCAAAGTCCTGCCATCCCAGGAATCAATCTGATGAACCTTCTTTGTACTCCCTCTATGGCAAGAATGTCTTTCCTCAGATTAGGGGACCAAAACTGCACACAATATTCTAGGTGCGGTCTCACCAAGGCCTTGTACAACTGTAGTAGAACCTTCCTGCTCCTGTTCTCAAATTCTTTTGCTATGAATGCCAACATACCATTTGCCTTTTTCACCGCCTGCTGTACCTGCATGCCCACCTTCAATGACTGGTGTACAATGACACCCAGGTCTCGTTGCACCTCCCCTTTTCCAAATCGGCCATCATTCAGATAATAATCTGTTTTCCTGTTCTTGCAACCAAAGTGGATAACTTCACATTTATCCACATTAAATTGCATCTGCCATGAATTTGCCCACTCACCTAACCTATCCAAGTCACCCTGCATCCTCTTAGCATCCTCCTCACAGCTAACACCGCCACCCAGCTTCGTGTCATCCGCAAACTTGGAGATGCTGCATTTAATTCCTTCAAATAAATCATTAATATATATTGTAAACAACTGGGGTCCCAGCACTGAGCCTTCTGGTACCCCACTAGTCACTGCCTGCCATTCTGAAAAGGTCCCATTTACTCCCAGTCTTTGCTTCCTGTCTGCCAACCAATTCTCTATCCACATCAATACCATACCCCCAATACCATGTGCTTTAAGTTTGCACAATAATCTCCTGTGTGGGACCTTGTCAAAAGCCTTTTGAAAATCTAAATATACCACATCCACTGGCTCTCCCCTATCTACTCTACTAGTTACATCTTCAAAAAATTCTATAAGATTCGTCAGACATGATTTTCCTTTCACAAATCCATGTCAGCATCTGTCAGTGGTGGAATCTTTCAGAGGTGGAATCTGTCAGTGGAAGAATTTGGCAGGGGTGGAATCTGTCAGGTGGAATCTTTCAGGGGTGGAATCTGTCAGGGGTGGAATGTGTCAGAATGGACTCTTCTGGGGATTGAATCAGCCAGTGGTGGAATCTGCCATGAGTGGAATTTGCCAGAGGTGGATCTGCCAGAGATGGAATCTCTCGGGGTGGAACCTTTTGGGGATGGAATCAGCCAGAGTTGGAATCAGATATGATTGTTACATTGAGGAGTAATTTAGACAGATACTAATCTAGGCAAAGCCTGGAGGAATATTGACCTATTTAGTATAGATAGCCAAGATAGGAAAAAGAAGGTGTGCTGAAGAGCCATTCCTGTGCTTTACAACTCCATAGCTGATTCAGACTACTAGGATCAGGACAGTCTTTTGAAAGGTATATATGGTGTAGAAGAGAACTGACAGAAAATAGGAAGGCAATGAAATATCCATGGCAGGAGGGATTAAAGAGAATCTCAAGATATCCCTTAAGGTAATGCATTTCAGAGGTAAAATAGGGGTAGGACATACACAGTAAATGGTAGGCACCAATGGGCACCTGGAGTTAAAATCCGTAGATCCCTGACCCTGGCATTCCTGACTTTATTGTTTGGGGTATAGAATGTAATATTCAGGATATGATGCAGCATATTTACAAATCACTGCTTTATCTGCTCATGGAACAGTGTCAATATCTCTGGATACATGAGCAACATTTAGAAGATAGTTGTACAGGTAGGTATGGGAGATGGGAAAGGTTAGGAGATCGGTTATATGGGGAAATGGGACTAGTTTAGATGTGAATCCTGTATAACTCTATGATTCCATATGGCTACACTGGAGCACTTCAATTATGCAAAGAGATGAAAAGTTTATACTTGCTTCCCTGGACCTGACAGCGGACTTAAAAATTATAAAGGGCATAGATTGATTTGACAGTTAGAGTCTTTTCCCATGGTAGTGATGTCAAATCAAGAGGATGTGGGTTTAAGATGAGAGGAAGGAGTTCTAAGGCAATGTGAGAAGAAAGTTTAGTTTTACACAGAGAAGAGGGTATCAAAGTTCAAAAAATTTGAAGTAAATTTATTATCAAAGTACATATATGTCACCATATACAACTCTGAGATTAATTTTCTTCTGGGTGTACTCAATAAATCCAATAACCATAGTGGAATCAATGAAAGACCACACCAACTTGGGCATTCAACAAACCATGCAAATGCAAAAGGAAAGAAATAATAATAATAATAATAATAATAATAATAATTAAGTAATAAATATCAAGAACAGCTGAAGAGTCTTTCCCATTGATTGTGGGAATACTTCAATGATGGGACGAATGAAGTTGGCACCACCCTCAAGTCTGCCTGCCTCCAGAGCCACAAAAATCTGGCACCCTGAAGACGCGCTAGTCTTCTAGGCCGCGTCCTTGGCATATCGAAAAGTGGCCAGTCATGAGATCCCAAGAGCGGGTTTCATTTCCGCAAAGAATCGAAGTCAGTGTGTAACTCTAGGTCAGGGTCTTCAAAAGAACCCTGAAAAGGAAAAAAAGTGATGTTAAATATAGAATAGAGCTGTTTCCGAAGATGCAAGCAAATGAGTCGCCGTTGGGCACCATCATCCTCTAAGCTCCGCCCAAAGAATTTTGCATCAGTCTTTACTGGGGAAGACACAAACAGTAAGCCAGAAACCAGGAAGAAGTGGGTGTCTTTGCTATTACCAAGGAGAAAGTGCTTGGGAAGCTGAAAATAGAGTCACCTGGCCAGATGGACCATACCTCAGGGTTCTCAAAGAGGTATGTAGGCATTCAACAAACCTATTATCTTGAGATCCATTACCAACCTGATTTTCCCAATCGACCTTCATGTTAAAATCTCCAAAACCTCAAAGAGGTAGCTGAAGAGATTGTGAAGGCATTAGCAATGACCTTTCAAGAATCACTAGATTCTAGAGTGGTTCCTGAGGACTGGAAATTTACAAATGTCACACCACTTTTTAAGCAGAGAGGGAGGTAGAAGGAAGGAAATTATAGACCAGTGGTTGGAAAGATGTTGGAGTCTATTATTAAGAAAAAGGTTTCAGGGTACTTGAAGGCACATAATAGAATAGGACAAAGTCAGAATGGTTTCCTCAAGGAAATATCTTGCCTGAAAATCTGTTGGAATTCTTTGAGGAAATAACAGACAGGATACAAAGGAATCAGTGAATGTTATTTATTTGGATTTTCACAAAGCCTTTTCAAAAAGGGCTTTTCACAAAAGGTGCTGCACATGAGGTTGCTTAGCAAGATAAAATCACATGGCATTACAGGAAAGATACTGGCATGATAGATCATTGGCAGGAGGTAAAGAATAGGAATAAAGGGGGCTTTTACTGGTTGGTTGCCAGTGACTAGTGGTGTTCCGCAGAGGTCTGTGTTGGGAATGCTTCTTTTCATGTTATTTGTCAGTGATTTGGATGAAGGCTTTGATGGCTTTGTGGCATGTTTGCAGATGATATGAAGATAGGTGAAGTGGCAGGTAGTGTTGAGAAAGCAGAAAGTCTGCAGAAGGACGTAGACAAATTGGGAAAAGAAGCAATGGATGGAATATAATGTAAGGAAGCGCATAGTCATACACTTTGGCAGAAGGAATAAAGACAGTGACTATTTTCTAAACGGAGAGAAAATTCAAAATTCAGAGATGCAAAGGGTCTTGGGAGCCCTCGTGCAGAATTCACTAAAATTTGACTTGCAGATTGAGTCAATTAAAAGGTCAAATACAATGTTAGCATTCATTTCAAGAGGACAAAACTACAAAAGCAAGGATGTAATGCTGAGGTTTTATAAGCCATTGGTCAGGTAGCACTTGGAGTATTGTGAGCAGTTTTGAGCCCCTTATCTAGGAAAAAATGTGTTGGCATTGGAGAGGGTTCAGAGAAGGTTTGCGAGTATGATCGAAGAAATGAAAAGGTTAACATATGAGGATCATTTGATGGTTCTGGGCTTATATTCACTGGAGTTTAGAAGAATATGCAGGGATCTCATTGTAACCTTTCAAAAATTGAAAATCCCAGATAGAGTGGATGTGGAGAGAATGTTTCCTATAGTGAGGGAGTTAAGGACCACAGGGTACAGCCTCAGAATCGAGCGACATACATTTAGAACAGAGATGAGGAAAAATCTCTTTAGCCAGAGGGCTTTGAATCTGTGGAATTCATCTCAGATTTTTGGATTTTCTCTCCATTTAGGAAATAGTCTGTACATTCATTTCTACTACCAAAGTGCATGACCATGCATTTTCTAACAATGTATTTCATCGCCACTTTCTTGCCCATTCTCCTAATCTGTCTAAGTCTTTCAGCAGCCTACCTGTTTCCAAAACACTACCTGCTCCTCCACCAATTTTTGTATCATCTGAAAACTTGGCAACAAAGCCATCTATTCATAGAACATAGTACAGCACATTACAGGCCCTTTGGCCCACAATGTTGAGCTGACCCTCAAACCCTGCCTCCCATATAACCCCCCACCTTAAATTCCTCCATATACCTGTCTAGTAGTCTCTTAAACTTTACTAGTGTATCTGCCTCCACCACTGACTCAGGCAGTGCATTCCACGCACCAACCACTCTCTGAGAGAAAAACCTTCCCCTAATATCCCCCTTGAACTTCCCTCCCCTTACCTTAAAGCCACGTCCTCTAGTACTGAGCAATGGTGCCCTGGGGAAGAGGCACTAGTTGTCCACTCTGTATATTCCTCTTAATATCTTGTACACCTCTATCATGTCTCCTGTCATCCTCCTTCTCTCCAAAGAGTAAAGCCCTAGATCCCTTAATCTCTGATCATAATCCATACTCTCTAAACCAGGCAGCATCCTGGTAAATCTCCTCTGTACCCTTTCCAATGCTTCCATATCCTTCTTATAGTGAGGTTACCAGAACTGGACACAGTACTCCAAGTGTGGCCTAACTAGAGTTTTAGAGAGCTGCATCATTACATCGCGTCTCTTAAACTCTATCCCTCGACTTATGAAAGCTAACACCCCATAAGCTTTCTTAACTACCCTATCTACCTGTGAGGCAACTTTCAGGGATCTGTGGACATGTACCCCCAGATCCCTCTGCTCCTCCACACTACCAAGTATCCTGCCATTTACTTTGTACTCTGCCTTGGAGTTTGTCCTTCCAAAGTGTACTAAAGTGTACCACACTTTTCCGGGTTGAACTTCATCTGCCACTTCTCAGCCCACTTCTGCATCCTATCAATGTCTCTCTGCAATCTTCGACAATCCTCTACACTATCTGCAACACCACCAACCTTTGTGTCGTCTGCAGACTTGCCAACCCACCCTTCTACCCCACATCCAGGTCGTTAATAAAAATCACGAAAAGTAGAGGTCCCAGAACAGATCCTTGTGGGACACCACTAGTCACAACCCTCCAATCTGAATGTACTCCCATCACCATGACCCTCTGCCTTCTGCAGGCAAGCCAATTCTGAATCCACCTGGCCAAACTTCCCTGGATCCCATGCCTTCTGACTTTCTGAATAAGCCTACCGTGTGGAACCTTGTCAAATGCCTTACTAAAATCCATGTAGATCACATCCACTGCACTACCCTCATCTATATACCTGGTCACCTCCTCAAAGAACTCTATCAGGTTTGTTAGGCATGATCTACCCTTCACAAAGCCATGCTGACTGTCCCTGATCAGACCATGATTCTCTAAATGCCCATAGATCCTATCTCTAACAATCTTTTCCAACAGCTTTCCCACCACCGCCTCCCTTCAATCCTCCGGTACCATTCCCGTGGACAACGAGGACATAAAGATCCTAGCCTGAGGCTCAGCAATCTCTTTCCTTGCCTCGTGGAGCAACCTGGGGAATATTCTGTCAGGCCCCGGGGATTTATCCGTCCTAATGTATTTTAACAACTCCAACGCCTCCTCTCCCTTAATATCAACATGCTCCAGAACATCAACCTCACTCATATTGTCCTCACCATCATCAAGTTCCCTCTCATTGGTGAATACCGAAGAGAAGTATTCATTGAGGACCTCGCTCACTTCCACAGCCTCCAGGCACATCTTCCCACTTTTATCTCTAATCGGTCCTACCTTCACTCCTGTCATCCTTTTGTTCTTCACATAATTGAAGAATGCCTTGGGGTTTTCCTTTACCCTACTCGTCAAGGCCTTCTCATGCCCCCTTCTTGCTCTTCTCAGCCCCTTCTTAAGCTCCTTTCTTGCTACCCTATATTCCTCAATAGACCCATCTGATCCCTAACATCCTGCAAGAGATGTTAGGGATATTAGTTAGTAATGTTAATTCCATCATCTAAGTCATTGATATACAGCATAAAAAGAAGCAGTCCCAACACCAACCCCTGCAGAACACCACTAGTCACTGGCAGTCATCCAGAAAAGGATCCTTTTATTCCCACACGCTGCCTCCCATCAATCAGCCAATGCCAGTAACTTTCCTTTAATACCATGATTTCTTAACTTGGTAAGCATCCTCATGTTTGGTGCCTTGTCAAAGGCCTTCTGAAAATCCAGATACACCACATCCACCACATCCCCTTTATCTGTCCTATGTGTAATCTCATCAAAGAATTCCAGCAAGTTCATCAGGCAAGATTTTCTCTTAAGGAAACCATGCAGACTTACTCCTATCTTGTCCTGTATCACCAAGTACTCAATAACTTCAGTGTTAAAAATTCACTCCCAACATTTTCCCAATCACTGAGGTCAGACTAACTGGTCTATATTTTCCTTTCTGCTGCCTTCCTCCTTTGTTAAAGTGTGGGCTCTCAACACCAGCTCCATAGCAAAGGAAGCAAAGCAGCGTAGCTACTTTCTGCGAAGGCTGAGAAAAGTCCATCTCCCACCCCCTCATCCTCACCACATTCTACAGAGGTTGTATTGAGAGCATCCTGAGCAGCTGCATCACTGCCTGGTTTGGAAATTGCACCATCTCAGATTGCAAGACCCTGCAGCAGATAGTGAGGTCAACTGAGAAGATCATCGGGGTCTCTCTTCCCGCCATTACAGACATTTACATCATACGCTGTATCCGCAAAGCAAACAGCATTATGAAGGACCCCACGCACCCCTCATACAAACTCTTCTCTCTCCTGCCATCTGGCAAAAGGCACCGAAGCATTCGGGCTCTCACGACCAGACTATGTAACAGTTTCTTCCCCCAAGCCATCAGACTCCTCAATACCCAGAGCTTAGACTGACACCAACCTACTCCCCTCTACTGTACCTATTGTTTTTATTGTACTGCCTGCACTGTTTCGTGCACTTTATGCAGTCCTGTATAGGTCTGTAGTCTAGTGTAGTTTTTGTGTTGTTTTACGTAGTTTCAGTGTAGTTTTTGTATTGTTTCGTGTAGCAAAATGGTCCTGAAAAACGTTGTCTTGTTTTTACTGTGTACTGTACCAGCAGTTATGGTTGAAGTAACAATAAATAGTGACTTGACTTGGAGTGACGTTTTCAGTTTTCCAGTCCTCTGGCACCATGCTAGAGTACAGTGATTTTGGAAAGATCATTACTAATGCCTCCACATAGAGGGCTATGCGGTAGGGAAATTCTAGGCAGTTTCCAGAGTAGGTTACATGGTCAGCACAACATTGTGGGCTGAAGGGACTGCAATGTTTTGTTTATTTCTATGTTCTATGTTTCTTTAAGAGAAAACCTTGCCTGATGAACCTGTGGAATTCTTTGAGGAGATTGCAAGTAGGATAGATAAAGGGGATGCAGTAGATGTTGTATATTTGGATTTTCAGAAGGCCTTTGACAAGGTGAGTCATTGAGTACAAACTTCCAAAATAGTTAGTTCATTTGATTTGCTGAGTCCATATTTAGGTCACACCCATTATGTTAATTGTACTACACTTGTTTTCCAAAATTGTATTTCATTTGCCACTCTCTTGCCCATTGTCTGCAAACTCACCCACCCACCCATCTTCACTTACATCCAAGTCATTTATGTACATCACAAACAGCAGAGGTTCCAGTGTAGTCCCTGTGGAACACCACTAATCACGGACCTCCAGCCACATTAAGTCCCATAGCATCTGTCTTCAATGGGCAAGCCAATTCAGAATCCAAACACCAAGTCACCATGAATTTCATGTATCTTAATCTTCTGTGTGAGCCTGCAGCATCATGTCATGGCAAACATCCTACTAAATACGAAAAAAAAACAAAATGGTGAAAGCCTACATAAAACAGAATCTCAGGGTATTATATAGTGATGTATATAATACATAATAAATTTACTTTGATCTTTGAAAAAAGCAAATTGTAAATGACAAATTTATTTTTGAATTTAAATAGCACAAAATAGTGGTCTCTGGTGAACTGGTGGTCTGAAGATATATTAGTTGAAAACTGTGAAATTAAATATACAGCTTTAAATAAGTACTTCAAAAAGAGTTGTTTATATAGATAGTGGATGCATTGGCCATTACCTTTCCAAGTAAGAGCATGTCCAGAGAGCTTGTGAATTGAGTCAAAAGAGAAAGGAAGCATATGTAAATTTTCAGAAATTCAAATCAAACAGAACTGTTGAGGGTTATAAAGGTGGACTATAAAGAGGATTATCAAGTTAGACCATTACCCTGCTGGTCATCATGTCCATGTTACTGAGCACTGACCATTACCCTGCTGGTCAGTGTGTCCATGTTACTGAGCACTGACCATTACCCAACTGATCATTTTGTCCATAAGGCCATCAGGCTTCAGAGCAGAATTAGGCCATTAAGTCTGCTCTGCCATTCCTTCTGGCTGTTTTTGGATCCCACTCAATCCCATACATGTGTCTTTTTTGATGCCCTGACCAATCGGAAAACTATCAACCTGCCTTAAATATACCCACGGACTTGGCCTCCACCATAGCCTGTTCCACAGATTCACCACTCTCTGGCTAAAATAATTCTTCTTTTCCTCCGTGCTGAAAGGTCACCCCTCAATTTTGAAGCTGTGCCCTCTAGTTGTGCATGGCCCCACCATTGGAAACATCCTCTCCACATCCACCCTATCTAGTCCTTTCAACATTCCATTGGTTTCATTGTGATCCCCCACATTCTACTAAATTCCAGTGAGTACAGGCCCAAAGCCATCAAAAGCTCCTTATATCTTAACCCCTTCCTTCCCAGAATCATCCTTGTGCACCTCCTCTGGACTCTCCAATGACAGCATATCCTTTCTGAGATATGGATCCCCAAACTGTTGATAATACTCCAAGTGAGGCCTGACCAAAATCTTATAAAGCCTCAGCATTATCTCCTTGTTTTTATATTCTATTCCTTTTGAAATAAATGCCAATGTACTTGCCTTCTTTACCTCAGACTCAACCTGTAAATTAACCTTCTGGGAATCTTGCATGAGACCATAAGACCATAACATATAGGAGCAGAGTGAGGCCATTAGGCCCATCGAGTCTGCTCCGCCATTCAATCATGGGCTGATCCAGTTCTTCCAGTCATCCCCACTCTCCTGCCTTCTCCACATACCCTTTGATGCCCTGGCTAATCAAGAACCTATCCATCTCTGCCTTAAATGCACCCAATGACTTGCCCTTCACAACTCCCCGTGCCTACAAATTCCACAGATTTACCACCCTCTAACTAGGGTAATTTCTCCACATCTCTGTTCTAAATGGATATCCTTCAATCCTGAAGTCGTGCTCTCTTGTCCTGGACTCCCCTACCATGGGAAATAACTTTGTCATATCTAATCTGTTCAGGCCTTTTAACATTCAAAATGTTTCTATGAGATCACCCCTCATTCTCCTGAACTCCAAGGAATACAGCCCAAGAGCTTCAGACGTTCCTCACACAGGAACCTTTTCATTCCTGGGATCATTCTTGTGAATCTTCTCTGAACCCTCTCCAGTGTCAGTATATCCTTTCTACAATAAGGAGCCCAAAACTGTGATCTCACAAGTGCCTTATAGAGCTTCAACATCACATCCTTGCTCTTGTATTCTATACCTCTAGAAATAAATGCCAACATTGCTTTTGCCTTCTTCACCACCGACTCAACTTGGAGGTTAACCTTTAGGATATCCTGCACAAGGACTCCCAAGTCACTTTGCATCCCTGCAATTTGAATTCTCTCTCCCCATCTAAATAATAGTCTGTCCATTTATTTCTTCCACCAAAATGCATGACCATACACTTTCTAACATTGTATTTCATTTGCCACTTCTTTGCCCATCTACAAACGTTTGTAAGTCTCTCTGAACTAAGTCTCTCTGCAGGCTCTCTGTTTTCTCAACACTACCCACTCCTCCACCTATCTTTGTATCATCGGCAAATTTAGCCACAAATCTATTAATCACAGTGGTCCCAACACTGACCCCGAGGAACTCCACTGGTAACCGGCAGCCAGCCAGAATAGGATCCCTTTATTCCCATTCTCTGTTTTCTGCCGATCAGCCAGTGCTCCACCTATGCTAGTAACATGCAAGAAACCACACTGCTTTGGCCTACCTTGTCCTGTGCTTCCAGGTACTCCATAATCTCATCCCTAACTATCGATTCCAACAACTTTCCAACCACTGATGTCAGGCTAACAGGTCTATAGTTTCCTTTCTGCCGCCTCCCACCCTTTTTAAAGAGTGGAGTAACATTTGCAATTTTCCAGTCATCCAGTACAATGCCAGAATCTATTGATTCTTGAGAGATCATTGTTAATGCCTCCGCAATCTCTCCAGCTCCTTCCTTCAGAACCCGAGGGTGCATTCCATCAGGTCCGGAAGATTTATCCACCCTCAGACCATTAAGCTTCCTGAACACCTTCTCAGTTGTAATTTTCACTGCACATACTTCACTTCCCTGACATTCTTGAATGTCCAGTATACTGTAGGTGTCTTCCACTGTGAAGACTGATGCAAAATACACATTCAGTTTTCTGCCATCTCCAGCATCATCTTGTATTGGTCCTATATCTACCCTCAACTCTTTTACCCTTTATATACTTAAAAAAGCTTCTAGTATCTTCTTTGATATTAGCCACCAGCTTACTTTCATAATTCATCTTTTCCTTCCGAATGACGTTCTTAGTTTCCTTCTGCAAGTTTTTAAAAGCTTCCAAATCCTCTATCTTCCCACTGGTTTTGGCTTCCTTGTATGCCCTCTCTTTTGCTATTACTTTGGCTCTGACTTCACTTGTCAGCCATGGTAGTGTGTTTCTTCCATTCAAAAATTTCTTCTCGTTTGACTCCTAAATCCCTCTGCACCTCTGATGTTTGAACCTTCTCATGATTAAGTTAATAGTCTGCACTATTGTTCCTTTTACCAAAATGGAATATCATACATTTCCCAACACTGCATTCCATCTGACACTTCTTTTGCCTGTTCTTCCATTTTGTCTAAGTCCTAGTGCAATTGTATGGCTTTCTCAGCACTACCTACCCCTCCAGTTATCTTTGTATTCTCTGCAAACTTTGCCACAATACTATAAATTCCATTATCCAAACCATTGATAAACAATGTGAAAAGTAGCGGTCCCAATACCGACCCCTCTGTTCCTACTCACTGCCTCTTGGCTGTCAGCCATTCCTCTATCAATGCCAATATCCTGTAATGCCATATGATTGTATCTTGTTAAGCAACCTCATGTGTGGTACCTTATCAAATGCCTTCTGAAAATCCAAGTAAGTGACATCCACTTCCTCTCCTTTGTCCACACTACATGTGACTTCCTCGAAGAACTCTAAAAGATTTGTTAGGCAAGATCTTCCTTGACAGAAAACATGCTGACCTTGACTTACTTTCTTATGAGCCTCCAAGTACCTTGAAACCTCATCCTTAATAATAAACTCCAACACTTTCTCAACCAGTGAGGTTAGGCTAACTGGCCTATAATTTCCTTTCTTTTGCCTTCCTCCCTTCTTAAAGAGTGGAATCACATTTACAATCTTCCAGTCCTCCGGGACCATGGCAGAATCAAGTGATTCTTGTAAGATCATGACCAATGCATCCATTATCTCTTTAGTAACCTCTCTCAGGACTCTGGGATGTAATCCCTCTAGCCCAGGTGTCTTATCCACCTTAAGACGTTTGAGTTTGCCTGGCACATTTTCCTTTGTAATCAAAATGGAACTGCTGGTCAGTGTGTCCATGTTACTGAGCACTGACCATTACCCTGCTGGTCAGTGTGTCCGTGTTACTGGTCTCTAACCATTACCCTGCTGATCAGTGTGTCCATGTTTCTCAGCTCTGCTTTCCCTCAAAGGATTGAACTCATTCCCACCTCTTAACTTTTGACCCATCCCCTTAGATTATTTTTGTCCTCTTTTCCTCATCTGCTTACTGCCCTTGAGTTGAGTGAACTCTAAAAACAGTTATGGGGAGGTGATTACTTTGTCATCGTGGCTTCGGGCCTGTGTGTTTGTGGACTTATGCTGGTGCAGCGGAGTTTGGCTGAACAGTCACCATCTGGCTGTGATTTGTAGATAATCACCTCTTCCCCTCCAGCATCTAGCCACTGTTGACCCGCAATGTACGTGCTCTCTCTGTTGCCCAGAGAATATTTCCAACAGCCTATATTCATATCTGTAGCACAGATTAGAAGAAATGCATTCACTTTCAGGTTTTCTGATACTTTGTGGCCACAATGAGCTTGCTGAGTGGTGACTGGAAACAGTTTGACTGAGATAAACATTTAAAGTTGAGCAGTAAAACATGAGTGGTTCTGCAGGTGCTGCAAATTCTGCACAACACTCACAGAATGCTGGAGGAACTCAGTAGGTCAGGCAGCATCTATGGAAAAGAATAAACAGTTGATTTCCTCCAGCATTGCGATCTGCAATAAACCTTACTCTGGAGACGTAGGCATGGTCTTAGAGACATAGTAACTCTACACTGGGAGGTGGGAGTCGCTGGACACCTTTCACTGGGAAGGTGGGAGTCCAAGGAAACCCTAAACTAGGGAGGTAGGTGGGTGGGAGACTCAAAATACCTTACTCTGGGGAGGTTGCTGGGTGGGAGATACTGGGCACTCTACAAGGGAGGAGGTGGATGTGGTGGTCTCAGGGACACTGTGGGTGATGGGTTCAGGGACACTGTGGGTGGTGGGCTCGGATACACTGGGTGATGGGCTTGGGGACACACTGTGGGTGGTGGGCTCTTCTATAATATTGGGGAGCAGAGAAACCTTAGAGTATATGTCCATAGATCCTTGTGCAACACAAAGTTCAAAGTAAATTTGTTACCAAAGTACCTGTATGTCACCATGTACAAACTGAGATTCGTTTTCTTCACAATGAATATGATAAGCAACAAAAAACTGTGCAAATACAAAAGGAAAAAAAAGCAAATTAATATAAATAAATATAGATATATAAATAAGCAATAAATATTGAGACATTAGGTTAAGAGTTCTTGAAAGTGAATTGATAGGTTGTGGGAACAGTTCAGTGATGGGATGAGCGAAGTTGAATGATGTTTGAAGTACAATAACTGTTCCTGAACCTGGTGGTGTGGATCCTGAGGTTCCTCTACCTTCTACCTGACGGCAGCAGTGAGAAGAGAACTTGTCCTGTGTCCTGGATGGCGGGAATCCTTAATGATAATGCTGCTTTCCTGCAAAGGCACTCTGCGTAGATGTGCTCAGTGGTGGAGAGGGCTTTACTTCTGATAGACTGGACTATATCCATTACTTTTTTCGGCTTTTCCATTCAAGGGCACGTGTTTCCGTACCAGGCCATGATACAACCAATCAATATATTCTACACAAGTGGAGAACGTGGTTAGGAAAGGATATGACATACTAACTTAAATTGGTCAGAGCACTGAATATACAAATAGGAAAGTTATGTTCTGATTTGATAAAACTCATCAGAATTCTGCTGTGTTTTGGGTGCAGATCTGGTTACCAGAATCAGAAACAGATTTAATATCACTGGCATACGTTGTGAAATTTATTGTTTGCCAGCAGCAGTACATTGCAATACAGAATAAGAAAAGTATAATTACATATATATATACACACACACACAGTGAGTGGAGGAGAAGAAGCTATTATAAAGCATTGAGTGTGTGTCCTCAGGCTGATAGCAATGAGAATAAAGCATGGGGTCCTTAGTGATAGATGCCTCATCTTTGAGGTATTGCCAAGGTACAGGAAGGATGTATGGTACTGAAGAGAGTGCAAAGCAGATTTACCAGAATTGAGCAGATCTGATAATGAGGATAGTCTAGAGAGGCAGAGTCTGTTCTCCCTGGAGAAAAGGGGTTTAAGAGGGGACATCAGAAACACAAAATTAAAAAGGGTATGGAGAGGATAAACTGCAGGAAATCTTTCCCCATAACAAATGATGATAAAACAGATATGAGGTGACGTTCTTCATCCAGAGAATGGTTCTAAGTGATGGAACACACTACCGGAGAGACCTGATGATGTTGGTCACTGGCGCTATTTTTAAAAGTGCTGCAAGAGGACTTGAATCATTTCAGCTGTGAACCAATTTCTGGGTAGTAATATAATGCAGAATGGTGAGCATGAGTCAACATAGAAATGTTGGGCCAAATGGCCTATTTCCATGCTGAATGTTCTGTTCTATATTTTCTCTTTTAAATTTCTCTGCTTTCCTAAAATCTGTGCTCAGTAGCCTTCCCTGTCTGGGAAAAAGACTACATCCTAGCTGGAGGGTAATTATGGGACAGATAAATAAGACATAGGAGCAGAATTAGGCCATCCCGCCCATTGAATCTGCTCTGCCATTTTATCATGGCTGTTCCATTTCCTTCTCAACCCAATTCTCCTGTCTTCTCCCCATAACCTTTCATGCCCTGTCTAATCAAGAACCTATCAACCTCTGCCTTAAATACACACAATGACCTAGCCACCACAGCCATCTGTGGTAACAAAATCTAGAGATTCATCATCCACTGGCTAAAGAAGTTCCTCCTCATCTTCATTCTAAATGCACATCCCTCTATTCTGGGCTGTGTCCTCTAGTCATAGACTCCCCCATCATAGGAAATACCCTCTCCACATCCACTCTTATCTAGGCCTTCCAACATTCGATACTTTTGAATGAGATCCCTCCTCATTTTTCTAAGTTCCAAGAGTATAGGCCCAGAGCCACCAAATGCTTCTCATATGATGACCCTATCTGAGTAGCCAGGGCATCAAAGGTTGTGGTGAGAAGGCAGGGGAGTGGGATTAAATGGGAGAATCGATCAGCTCATGATAAAATGGCAGAGCAGACTCAATGGGCTGAATGGCTGACTTCTGCTCCTTTGTCTTATGGTCTTTCATTCCTGGATTCATTCCCATATGTCCACTCAGAGTGAAAGGAGGGAGATTTATGCAGAAATCCAGCAGAAGAGGGTGAGGTTGTACACGAGTGCTTCACATTGGTATTCACCAAAAAAAAAGGACATGGATAATGGTGAGATCAGAGAAGGGCACTTTGATGCTTTAAGCAAGGCATGTTGATATGAAGAAAGAGGAGGTTTTGGGGGGTGGATAGGTCCATAGTCCCTGTTGGGATCTATCCCAGGATGCTGGGAGAAATAAGGAAGAGATGAGATAACTGGGTTTCTGGCACAGATCTTTTTAGAAGTCAAATTCCATATGTTTTTAAATTCCATCTGCTAAAGCTGTACTCAGCAATCCAAATAAATTATATCCTGCTGTTGCCCAAAACCCTCTTCACTAACCACGAAACCAAATTTTGTCATCTGCTTATAGGACTTTTCTGAGATCACTTCTGAAGTGATATATATATAGGGCTTACATGGAACCAAGCTTGGAGTAACATCAACAGGGCATAAGTGATGTATAGTGGACATTGCTGAGACCACTTTTGGGTTGATGTATACAGGACATTGCTTTGACCACTTTTGGGGTGATGTGCAGTGGACATTGCTTTGACTAGTTTTGGAGTGATGTGTGTGGACATTGCTGAGATCACTGTTGGGTTGATGTGTAGTGGACACTGCTTTGACCAGTTTTGGAGTGATGTGTGTGGACATTGCTGAGATTACTTTTGAAGTGATGTGCATGTACAGTCCACTTGTAAGATTACATAGACTAATGTGCACCATTGTAAACTTTCCACTGAGGAGGAAATATAGAGAATTTTTGTGGGATTATTTCTTGATATTAAAACTGTGGATCTAACAGCTCCTTCACTCCACTCCATTACTGATAGATGCTTGATCTGACTATTGTCCTCATCTCCCTTCCTTGCCTAATTCCCATGATCCATAATTTCACAATCATGCAAAAATCTGCCATCTCAACTTGTATATATCCACAGCACTATGAAGAAAATTTCTGTTTAACTGATACTGGGTGCATGAAGAAAAGGCTGACAGTGCTGAGACAGAGAGGGGATAAAGTGATGTGGTAGATCCAGGTCCTGTTCATGTTCACATGTAACTGGGTGTTTATGAAGAAATAGAGGGTGTAAAGGCTAGGTAGATTATTGGGATGCCACTGGTATAAATGTAGGAAGATAAATGCCTCTACTGCTGCCATTTTAAACCATCACCCACTTTCCACTTCTACAGATCTACATCATTGCCTATTGACACCATCACCTGATGTACTTTTGATCTACATGGCAAACATTAACCTTTGATCAAATCTGTGTTTACTTCCTTCAGCATGTAGCTGCAACCTGCATGCCCGGCGCTGCCGATTCAACATGGAACTTTACAAACTCTCTGGCCGAAAGAGTGGAGGTGTTTGCCTAAATTGCCGACATAATACGGCAGGACGACATTGCCACTATTGTAAAGAAGGATTCTATCGAGACCTCACCAAGGCTATTACACACCGTAAAGCTTGCAGAGGTAGGTGGCAAGTTCCAGTGCAGCAAAAGATTCCAATCGTAGGTGTGAGGGCACTTTCTGGGGAGTTTCAGAGGGACACAAGCAGAGTTAGATGGAATGATGAATATTTACACATTTATCAATGACAACATACTCAATGAGTTTTCCAGTCTTGATAACCAGCACTCAAGTAGACACAACATAACTCTGGAAGAACTCAGCCGGCCAAGCAGCAGCTGTAAAGGCACAAGATGTAAATCGACATTTTGGATTGAGACCCTGCATCAGGATCTGTTCTTGTGTAGAGTCTCAACTGAAACATTAACATATGCCTTTTACGTCCACAGATACTCTAGAGCATAAAACACTACAGCACAATACAGGCCCTTTGGCCCACTATTTTGTGCTGACCTTTTGACCTGCTGGGTTCTTCTGTTATTCTGTTTGTTGTTTCAGGTTCCAACATTTGCTGTCTCTTTTTCCTTCAAGTATCCATGCATGTTGTGTGGATAATGTCTAATAACAGACAAGTTACAAGAGTTGAGCATCCTGCCCAAATATAGTGCTTGCTATATGACTCACTATAAGGCACAATATAACAAAGCTGTGATGTGACATGGTATTTCTGCCAGTAGTTGGACATTTGAAGTTTACTTTTACAAGGATCATCATGGACAATGGAATTCTGTTCCTTGACCAGGTAGCAATTTTGAAGGAAGTTTTCAATTCAGAATCAGGCTTTACACCCTAAAGAATAGGTCTTGGAGCTGCATGATTGGTAGATGTATCCTTCCCAATTTAGACAATTACGTATCTATTTTCAGCAAAATTGCCCATTAATAAAGTTTGAACTAGCTCACTTTGATACAAACCCAGGTTAATTGATACAAATAACAATAGAAGCAATCCCTTACATTTCAGTTTCTACTTGTCAGTGTCACTCATCAGTAAAGTGATGAATCATGTATTCAGCTCATTGTCAAGAGTCACTTACATGCAAGTAGCCTCTTCTTTAATGAAAATATGGATTTGGTGAGAACCAGTCAGAATTTATTACAGTGCTAAGTTCTGGAAGGGGGGTATTAAACACTGTCCTTGATATCAAGGAGGCATTTTTCAAGTGTGGCACCAAGCAGCCCTGGTAAAAGTGAAGTCAATGAGGTCCAAGGAGACAACATTCCATTGAAAAGAGCTGTACTACACACAGAGGAAGAAGACTTGTTGGAGGCCAATTATTCCAGGACATCAGAACAGGGGTTCTTCAGAGCAGCAACCAAAGCCCAAACATATTAAGATACTCCATCAACAACTTTTCTTCCATCATAATGTCAGAAATAGTGATAATTGCTAATGACTGCATAATGGTCAATTGCACTCACAACTTCCCACCGAATGAAGAAGACTTTGTCTACCGACAGCAAGACCTAAAGATCATTCGGGCATAATAAGTGAAAATAAGTTTCCTGGCACAAGTGGCAGAAAATCACTTTGTCTAACAGACAAGTGCCAAAACCCCTGTTTCTGAAATTTAATGATTTTACAATGGCCAAGTCCCACTATCAACAAACTGGAGGTTCTCCGTAATTAGAAGCTAGGCTGGCTCAGTCTTATAAAACCATGAGTATTAAAGAAGATCACAGGTACATACAAGATGTTTGAAATCTTGAGCAAAACATGCAGATACTGGAGGAACACAGCTGCTCAGTAGAACTGGACAGTCAGGCTAATGAACAGTAAACACAAAGTAAAGGCCCGAAACACCCAACAATCCGAGGATGTATTACTGACGATGTGTCCCAATGCACACCCGGTTCGTTGAACCAAGTGGTGTCGGACCACGATAATGAAAGACATGGGCCAGATTAACCTGGCTTCCCCATACAAGCCTATCCACCATAGCAGTTCATACATCTCCACTCAATACTCTGCAGCCTAACCTCTCCCAGCCAAACATATACATCCACCAGCCCAACACTCAAACCTAATCCTAAAGTCCAAAAGGGACACATGCCCCCACAAACCCTAGGCACTTCCCGATTAACCCAGGCTTCAGCCCCACAAACCCTAAGCACAACCTGATTAACCCTTGCTAAACCCCCACAAACCCAATGTCCTACGTCAGGAGGAGCAAGATTCAACAAAGGCAAGTGTTGGACCTCGTCAGTGAAGGCGTGGGCCAGATCAAAGTGGCAGGGTCGCGTGAAAATGAATCTCAAGTGACGAGATCAAAAAGCACAAGAGGGCTGATTCACCCACTGCCCGCATAATCCCAACACTACAACACTACAAACTGCATCCGGAAAGGAAACAGCATTATGAAGGACCCCGTGCACCCGTCATACAATCTCTAATCCCTCCTGCCGTCTGGGAAAAGGCTCCGAAGCATTCGGGCTCTTACGACCAGACTATATAACAGTTTCTTCCCCCAAGCTATCAGACTCCTCAATACCCGAAGCCTGGACTGACACCTTGCCCTACTGTCCTGTTTATTATTTATTGTAATGCCGATACTGTTTTTGTGCACTTTATGCAGTCCAGTGTAGGTCTGTAGTCTAGTATAGCTTTCTCTGTGTTTTTTTATTACGTAGTTCAGTCTAGTTTTTGTACTGTGTCATGTGAACCATGGTCCTGAAAAACGTTGTCTCATTTTTACTGTGCACTGTACCAGCAGTTATGGTCAAAATGACAATAAAAGTTGACTTGACTTGACTTGAGGTACACTGCAGATGCTGTGGTCAAATCAAGACGTACAAACAAGCTGGATGAACTCAGCAGCATCCGTTGAAAGGAGCAGTCAATGTTTCGGGTCGAGACCCTTCGTCAGGACTAACGAAGGAGGGCAGGGGCCCTATAAAGAAGGTGGGGGGGAGGGTGGAAAACCAATCAGAGGAAAGATCAAGGGGTGGGGGAGGGGAAAGCAGGGAGGGGATAGGCAGGAGAGGTGAGTACTGCCATGATGAGGCCAAACTTCGGTTGGAGGAACAACATCTCATACACAGTGTGTGTAGTCTCCAGCCCCTTGGTATGAACATCAAGTTCTCCAACTTCTGGTAATTCCCTCCCTCTCCCTTCCCCCATCCCACCTTCACTCTGTCTCTCCTCTTCTAGCTGCCTATCACCTCTCATGACTCTGCCTTCTTCTACTACCCATAGTGCTTTCCCCTTAGATTCCTTCTTCACCTCTCCTGCCTATCCCCTCCCTGCTTTCCCCTCCCCCATTCCTTGATCTTTCCTTTGATTGGTTTTCCACCCTCCCCCCACCTTCTTTATAGGGCCCCTGCCCCCCCCCCTTTAGTCCTGACGAAGGGTCTCGACCTGAAATGTTGACTGCTCCTTTCAACGGATGCTGCCGGACATGCTGAGTTCATCCAGCTTGTTTGCACATCTTGAGGCTAATGAACAGTCATGTCCCTTCATTGACCATAAGATATAGAGCAGAATTAGGCCATTTAGCCCATCATCTGCTTCGCCATTTCATCATGACTGATCCATTTCCCTCTTAGTCCCTAGCCCCTGCCTTCATGCCCTGAGATTTGGTATGTCAACAAACCACTCAAAAAATTATATATATGTACTGTGGAGAGCATTCTGACAAGCTGCATCACTGTCTGGTGGGGGTGGGGGCTACTGCACAGGACCAAAAGAAGCTGCAGAGGGTTGTAAATTTAGTCGGCTCCATCTTAGGTACTAGTCAACAAAGTTCCCAGGACATCTTCAAGGAGTGATGTCTCAAATGGCAGCATCCATTATTAAGGATCTCCAGCACCCAGGGCATGCCTTTTTCTCACTGTTACCTTCAGGTTGGAGGTACAGAAGCCTGAAGGCACACACTTAGCGATTCAGGAACAGCTTCTTCCTCTCTGCCATCTGATTCTTGAATGGACATTAAACCTGTAAGCACTACCTCACTTTTTTGATATATAGTATTTCTGTTTGTGCACAACTTTTAATCTATTCAATATATGTGTACTGTTAACTATCTATTCACCCATTTATTTATTTATTCATTCATTCATTCTTCTTCTATATTATGTATTGCATTGAATTGCTGCTGCTAAGTTAACAAATTTCACAGCACACACAGGTGATAATAAACCTGATTCTGATTCTGATTCTGACTAGTCAAGAAACTATCAACCTGGGCCCTAAATGTATCCATTGATTTGGCCTCCACAGCCACCTGTGGCAATGAATTACAAAAATTCATCACTCTCTAGCTAAAGACATCTGCCTCATCTCCACTCTAAATGGATATCCTCCTACTGTGAGGTTGTGTCCTCTGGTTATAGACTCCCCCACCATAGGAAACATCTTCTCCACATCCTCTCTATCGAGGCCTTTCAACAGTGGATAGGTTTCAGTGAGGTCACCGTTCATTTTCTAAATTCCCGTGAGTACAAGCCCAGAGCCATCAAGCTCTAACCAGCGAATAATGGTGTTCCATGGGGGTCTGTTTGAACCGATTCTTTTACGTTATATGTCAGTGATTTGGATGATGGAATTGATGGCTTTGTTGCAGAGTTTGCAGACGATATGAAGATAGAGATATGAAGTTAGAGAGAAGATTAACGCAATAGAAAGGAAGGACATTAGCCTGGAGGATGTGGAATCAATATGGGTAGAGCTGCATAACACTAAGGGGCAGAAAATGCTGGTGGGAGTTGTGTACAGGCCACCTAACAGTAGTAGTGAGGTTGGGGATGGCATTAAACAGGAAATTAGAAATGCGTGCAATAAAGGAGCAGTAGTTATAATGGGTGACTTCAATCTACATATAGATTGGGTGAACCAAATTGGTAAGGGTGCTGAGGAAGAGGATTTCTTGGAATGTATACAGGATGGTTTTCTGAACCAACATGTCGAGGAACCAACTAGAGAACAGGCCATTCTAGATTGGGTATTGAGCAATGAGGAAGGGTTAGTTAGCAATCTTGTCGTGTGAGACCTCTTGGGTAAGAGTGACCATAATATGGTGGAATTCTTCATTAAGATGTAGAGTGACATAGTTAATTCAGAAACAAAGGTTCTGAACTTAAAGAAGGGTAACTTTGAAGGTATGAGACATGAATTAGCTAAGATAGACTGGCAAATGATACTTAAAGGGTTGACGGTGGATATGCAATGGCAAGCATTTAAAGATCGCATGGATGAACTACAACAAGTGTTCATCCCAGTTTGGCAAAAGAATAAACCAGGGAAGGTAGTGCACCTCTGGCTGCAAGGGAAATTAGGGATAGTGTCAATTCCAAGGAAGAAACATACAAATTAGCCAGAAAAAATGGCACACCTGAGGACTGGGAGAAATTCAGAGTCCAGCAGAGGAGGACAAAGGGCTTAATTAGGAAAGGGAAAAAAGATTATGAGAGAAAGCTGGCAGGGAACATAAAAACTGACTGTAAAAACTTTTATAGATATGTGAAAAGAAAAAGATTGGTTAAGACAAATGTAGGTCCCTTACAGTCAGAAACAGGTGAATTGATCATGGAGAGCAAGGACATGGCAAACCAATTGAATAACTACTTTGGTTCTGTCTTCACTAAGGAGGACATAAATAATCTTCTGGAAATAGTAGGGGACCGAGGGTCTAGTGAGATGGAGGAACTGAGGGAAATACATGTTAGTAGGGAAGTGGTGTTAGGTAAATTGAAGGGATTAAAGGCAGATAAATCCCCAGGGCCAAATGGTCTGCATCCCAGAGTGCTTAAGGAAGTAGCCCAAGAAATAGTGGATGCATTAGTGATAATTTTTCAAAACTCCTTAGATTCTGGATTAGTTCCTGAGGATTGGAGGGTGGCTAATGTAACGCCACTTTTTAAAAAAGGAGGGAGAGAGAAACCAGGGAATTATAGACCGGTTAGCCTGACATCAGTGGTGGGGAAAATGCGAGAGTCAGTTATCAAAGATGAGATAACAGCAATTTGGAAAGAGGTGAAATCATCGGACAAAGTCAACATGGGTTTGTGAAAGGAAAATCATGTCTGACAAAACTTATATAATTTTTTGAGGATGTAACTAGTAGGGTGGATAGGGAAGAACCAATGGATGTGGTATATTTAGATTTTCAAAAAGCTTTTGACAAGATCCCACACAGGAGATTAGTGTGCAAACTTAAAGCACATGGTATTGGGGGTATGGTATTGATGTGGATAAAGAATTGGTTGGCAAACAGGAAGCAAAGAGTGGGAATAAATGGGACCTTTTCGGATTGGCAGGCAGTGACTAGTAGGGTACCGCAAGACTCAGTGCTGGGACCTCAGTTGTTTACAATATATATTAATGATTTAGACGAGGAAATTAAATGCAGCATCTCCAAGTTTGCAGATGACACGAAGCTGGGCAGCGGTGTTAGCTGTGAGGAGGATGCTAAGAGGATGCAGGGTGACTTGGATAGGTTAGGCGAGTGGGCAAATTCATGGCAGATGCAAATTAATGTGGATAAATGTGAGGTTATCCACTTTGGTTGCAAGAACAGGAAAACAGATTATTATCTGAATGGTGGCCAATTCGAGAAAGAGAAGGTGCAACGAGACCTGTGTGTCATTGTACACCAGTCATTGAAGGTGGGCATGCAGGTACAGCAGGCAGTGAAAAAGGTGAATGGTATGTTGGCATTCATAGCAAGAGGATTCGAGTACAGGAGCAGGGAGGTTCTACTGCAGTTGTACAAGGCCTTGGTGAGACCGCACCTAGAGTATTGTGTGCAGTTTTGGTCCCCTAATCTGAGGAAAGACATTCTTGCCATAGAGAGAGTACAAAGAAGGTTCACCAGATTGATTCCTGGGATGGCAGGACTTTCACATGAAGAAAGACTGGATCGACTAGGCTTATACTTGCTGGAATTTAGAAGATTGAGGGGGGATCTTATTGAAACGTATAAAATTCTAAAGGGATTGGACAGGCTAATTGCAGGAAGATTGTTTAGGTGTCACAGTTTAAGGATAATGGGGAAGCCTTTTAGGACCGAGATGAGGAAAAACTTCTTCACACAGAGAGTGATGAATCTGTGGAATTCTCTGCCACAGGAAACAGTTGAGGCCAGTTCATTGGCTATATTTAAGAGTGAGTTAGATATGGCCCTTGTGGCTAAAGGGATCAGGGGGTATGGAGAGAAAGCAGGTACAGGGTTCTGAGTTGGATGATCAGCCATGATCAAACTGAATGGCAGTGCAGGCTCGAAGGGCCAAATGGCCTACTCCTGCACCTATTTTCTATGTTTCTATAGGTGGACGGGCAGGTAGCTGAGGAAGTAGAGAGGCTACAGAAGGACTTAGACAGATTAGGAAAATGAGGAATGAAATGACAGATGGAACACAGTGTCAGGAAGTGTATGGTCATGCACTTTGGTAGATGAAATAAAAGGGTTGACTATTTTCTAAATGGAGTGAAAATATAAAATACTGAGGCACAAAAGAACTTGGGAGTCCTTGTGCAGGATTCCCTAAAGGTTAATTTGTAGGTTAAGTCTGTGGTGAGGAAAGCAAATGTGATGTTAGTATTCATTCCTAAAGGACTAGAATATATTGGAATAGGCTGCCAACGATGGCAGTGGAAGTGAATATGATAGGGTCTTTTAAGAGACTCCTGGATAGAATCATGGAGCTTAGAAAAATAGAGGGCTATGGGTAAACCAGGGTAAGGACATGTTCGGCACAGCTTTGTGGGCTGAAGGGCCTGTATTGTGCTGTAGGTTTTCTGTGTTTCTATGTTCTTTAAAAGCAAGGATATGGATAAAGGAATAACATTGGGTGTATGTTATAGACCCCCTTAATGCTGATCATGATTTTAGTATATAACTCTATCAGAATATTAAAAAAGCAAGTTCTGAGGGTGATGTTATAGTTATGGGTGAACTTAATTTCCCATATATTGAATGGGAGAACCCAGTGATTTATGGATTACAGGAATCACAGAAAATCATTGTCGACTTCAGGAAGGTGCAGACAGACCAACCCCTCTGTGACTACATGGCTCCTGAACGTATAGTGAGTTAAGTGCACCAAGTTCCTGGGCGTTCACATCATGGATGACCTCACCTGGTTCCTCATTATCACTTCCCTGAACAAGAAGGCACAGCAACGCCTCCACTTCCTCCTTCTGGTATAGGAGTAGTCAAGCATCAGAACAGAAGTTCCTACAAAGGGCTGTGAGAACAGCTGAGAGGATCAAATGGGTCTCCCTACTGCCTAGCGGGGACATTTAACAGGTGCGCTGCCTACACAATGCCCTTATTTATTATTATTAAAGATCCCACCCATCTATCCAACATCCTCTTTGACTTTCTACCATCAGGCAGGAAACTACGACACATAAAAACAAGAAGGGTCAGGATGAAAAACAGTTTCTTCCCCCAGACCATTAGGCTTCTGAGCTCTCAGCTGCATCGTATTCAAAGTGTCACTGGTTAATCTCTAGTTAGACCATAAGACATAGGAGCAGAATTAGGCCATTCAGCCAACTGAGTCTGCTCCACCATTCCATCATGACCAATTCCTGATCCCACTCAACTCCATACACCCACCCTCTCACCATATCCCTTGATGCCTTGACTGATCAGGAAACGATCAATTTCCACCTTAAATACCCCCACAGATTTGGCCTCCACCATAGTCTGTGGAAGAGCATTCCTATTTTACCTTAATCCTACCTTATCCTGTTCCATACCTTACAATATTTATTATTAATGCACTTTAGTTTGTTATTCATGTGTGATTCATCTAAAGATTTTAACTCCATAAGTTATCCTGTGATATGTGTGTTATGTGTACTACTGTGCTTTATACCCTGGTTGGAAGAAACGTCGTCTCATTTCTATATGCACTATATGGTTATATACATTTATGTAGTTAAATGACAATAAACTTCACCTGAACCTGAACTTGAAAGCAAATTCATTGAGTTGTTGAATGATTGTTTTCTGACCCAGTATGTTAATGCACCAACAAGAGGGGAGGCCTGTCTAGCCTCGATATTCTGTAACAATCAGGATAGAATTTTGAGTACAGAAGTTGCTGACCCTTAGGAACAAGTGATCATAACGTTGTTAGTTCCAAGTTTTTTGGGAGAGTATTTCAGTAAAAACCAAAGCCGCTAATTTGAATTTCAGAAAGGTAAAGTTTGTGCACATGTGGCCAAGACTTTGAAAGGTAAACTGGAAGGAACTGCTTGACGTTGAGTCAGTTGAGAAACAATGGGGTCGATTTAAAGAGATAATACATGCAGTGCAGGAAATATACATACCCAAAGTCAGGAGAAGCAATAAAAACAGTAGATCAACTACATGGATGAATAAAAATATACATTAAAATTATTTAAGAAAAACTGCTATATAACGAATACAGAAAAATAGAGTACTGATGTTAACCGTAGGGTATATGAAAATATGAGAGCTAAAGTCAAGAGGGAAATTTTGGGTTTCCAAGAGGCAGGATACTTGGTAGTGCGGAGGAGCAGAGGGATCTGGGGATACATGTCCACAGATCCCTGAAAGTTGCCTCACAGGTAGATAGGGTAGTTAAGAAAGCTTATGGGGTGTTAGCTTTCATACGTCGAGGGTTAGAGTTTAAGAGACACGATATAATGATGCAGCTCTATAAAACTCTAGTTAGGCCACACTTGAAGTACTGTGTCCATTTCTGGTTGCCTCACTATAGGAAGGATGTGGAAGCATTGGAAAGAGTACAGAGGAGATTTACCAGGATGCTCCCTGGTTTAGAGAGTATGGATTATGATCAGAGATTAAGGGAGCTAGGGCTTTACTCTTTGGAGAGAAGGAGGATGAGAGGAGACATGATAGAGATATACAAGATATTAAGAGGAATAGACAGAGTGGACAGTCAGCGCCTCTTCCCCAGGGCACCACTGCTCAGTACAAGAGGACATGGCTTTAAGGTAAGGGGAGGGAAGTTCAAGGGAGATATTAGAGGAAGGTTTTTCACTCAGAGTGGTTGGTGCCTGGAATGCACTGCCTGAGTCAGTGGTGGAGGCAGGTACACTAGTGAAGTTTAAGAGACTACTAGACAGGTATATGGAGGAATTTAAGGTGGGGTGTTATATGGGAGGCAGGGTTTGAGGGTCAGCACAACATTGTGGGCTGAAGGGCCTGTAATGTGCTGTACATGTAGAAGGATATTGCTGATAGTGATAGTGCTAAGATTGATCCAAAGAGGTTTTTCAATACTTTAGTGGTAAAAGAAAAGTCAAGGAGAAAGCTAAGTGTATTAGTAATAATATAGGGGTGTTAAGTTATTTAAGGAAAGACATAGCAGATACTCTTAACTCATATTTCGCTAAAATATTCACTTACAAAGATGTTAGCAATATGCCAATAAGTGTAGAGAAAAATAAAGTTGTTTTAATTGACTTAGAGATTTTAGAAAGTGAAGTCTTGCATTAGCTGAAAAGCCTGAAGCAGGGCCAGACAACATATTGAATATCCCAGAGTACTTAAAGAGGTCTCTGATAAGACCATAAGACATAGGGGCAGATTTTGGCAAATTCACCATCCTCTATCAAAATAAATTTCTCTGCATCTCTTTTTTAAATGGACACCCCCCTATCACAAGGCTGTACCCTCTTGACCTAGACTCCCCCACCATGGGAAACATCCTTTCCACATCTATTCTGTCTAGGCCTTTCAACATTCAAAAGGGTTCCATGAGGTTCCCCCCCCTCCCCCATCCTTCTGAATTCCAGCCAGTACAGACCCAAAGCCATCAAACGTTCCTTGTATGATAATCCTTTCATTCCTAGAATCGTCTTTGTGAACCTCCTCTGAAACCTCGCCAATCTTTTCTTAGATGAGGAGACCAAAATTGTTCGCAGTGCTCAAGAGAGTACTTACCAGTGCCTTATAAAGCCTTAGCATCACATCCCTGCTCTGGTATTCTAAACCTCTTGAAATGAATGCTAACATCTTAGATTTTTTGGATTTATAGAACATAGTCTGCACATTTATTTCTACTACCAAAGTATGACCATGACCATGCATTTTCCAGCATTGTATTTCATTTGCCACTCTCATGCCCATTCTCCAATCTGTCTTTGCAGCCTACCTGTTTCCTCAACACTACCAGCCCCTTCACCAATCTTTGTATTTGCAAACTTGGCAACAAAGTCACCATTCCATCATCTAGATCATTGATACACAGCATAAAAAGCAGTCCCAACACCGAACCCTGCGGAACACCACTAGTCACTGGCAGCCAACCAAAAAAGGATCCCTTTATTCACAATCTCTGCCTCAGCTGATTCTCTAACCATGCCAGTAACTTTCTCTGATATGTAAGCAGCCTCATATGTGGCACCTTTTCAAAATTTATGATTATATATACAACCCCTAACATATATTTTTCAAATGTCATTAAAGACTGGTGAAATCTGTAACAATTTAAAGTAGGCTAACATTGTCCCAGTGTATAAGAACGATGACCACACTATCCTTGGTGACTATAGACCAGTTAGTATAACGTGTGTCATAGGCAAGATAATGGAAACATTAATAAAGAATGAGCTGGAAAAGCAGCTGATAAGAACAGGCATGTTAGCAGCATGGGTTCAGAAAAGGGAAATCAAGTTGAACTAATATGCTGGAGTTCATTGAAGAGGTGACTAAATTTATGATAACCATAACACATAGGAACAGAATTAGGCCATTCAGCCCATCGAGTCTGCTTTGCCATTCCATCATGGCTGGTCCCAGAAACCACAACACTCCATATACCTGCCTTCTTGCCATATACTTTGATGTCTTGACCGATCACGAAACTATCAACTTCTACCTTAAATATACCTACCGACTGTGGCCTCCGCCACAGTCTGAAGCAGAACATTCCACTGATTAACTATTCTCTGGCTAAAAATTCCTTCCAATGTCTGTTCTAAAGGGTTGCCCTCAATTGTGAGGCTGTGCCCTCTAGTTCAAGATACTCACACCAGAGGAAACATCCTTTCCATATCCACCCTATCTAGTCCTTTCAATATTGGGTGTTTCAATGACATCCCCCACATTCTTCCAAATTCCAGTGAGTACAGGCCCAAAGCTGCCAAATGCGCCAAATATGTTAACCCCTTCATACCCGGAATCATCCTCGTGAACCTCCTCTGGACTCTCTCCAATGATAGCCCAAAATTGTTGACAAGTGCAGCCTGACTAGTGGCTTATAAAGGCTCTTGATTGTCTCCAATTTTTTTATATTCTACTTCCATTGAAATATATGGCAACGTTGCATTTGCCCTCTTTACCACAGACTCAACCTGTAAATTAACCTACTGGGAGTCTTGCACGAGGACCCTGCAGTCCCTCTGCACCTCTGATATTTGAACCTTCTTCCCATTTATATAATAGTCCACACCAGGTCGGGGAGAGTGAGGAGGTGATAGAGAGGAGCTATAGGCAGGTAGTCACACCGTGGCCTGGGGAGACAGATAAGTGGGTAACAGTCAGAAGAGGGAGGGCAGGAGTCAGAGGCTAGAGAGTACTCCTGTGGCTGTCCCCCTTAACAATAAATACTCCTGCTTGAGTACTGTTAGGGGAAATGGCCTACCTGGGGGAAGCAACAGTGGCCACAATTCTGGCACAGACTCTGGCCCTGTGGCTCAGAAGGGTAGGGAAAGGAAGAGGATGGCAGCAGTGATAGGGGACTCTATAGTTAGGGGTCAGACAGGCGATTCTGTGGACACAGGAAAGAAACACGGATGGGAGTTTGCTTCCCAGGTGCTAGGGTCCGGGATGTTTCTGATCGTGTCCACGATATCCTGAAGTGGGAAGGAGAACAGCCAGAGGTCGTGGTACATATTAGTACCAACAACATAGGTAGGAAAAGGTAGGAGGTCCTGAAAACAGACTACAGGGAGTTAGGAAGAAAGCTGTGAAGCAGAACCACAAAGGTAGTGATCTCAGGATTACTGCCTATGCCACGTGACAGTGAGTATAGGAATAGAATCAGGTGGAGGATAAAGGTGGAAGTCACGGAGGGATTGTCTACAGAGTCTCTGTAGATGGAAGTTAGGAACAGGAAGGGGTCAATAACTCTACTGAGTGTTTTTTATAGACCACCCAATAGTAACAGGGACATCGAGGAGCAGATAGGAAGACAGATTCTGGAAAGATGTAATAATAACAGGGTTGTTGTGGTGGGAGATTTTAATTTTCCAAATATCAATTGGTGTGTCCCTGGAGCAAGGGGTTTAGATGGGGTGGAGTTTGTTAGGTGTGTTCAGGAAGGTTTCTTGACACAATATGTAGATAAGCCTACAGGAGGAGAGACTGTACTTGATTTGGTATTGGGAAATGAACCTGGTTAGGTGCCAGGTTTCTCAGTGGGAGAGCATTATGGAGATAGTGATCATAATTCTATCTCCTTTACAGAAGCATTGGAGAGAGATAGGAACAGACAAGTTAATTGGAGTAAGGGGAATTATGAGGCTATCTGGCAGGAGCTTGGAAGCTTAAATTAGGAACATGTTCTCAGGGAAAGGGACGGAAGGAATGTGGCAATACAGGAACCATGGTGCACAAAGGCTGTAGTAAATCTAGTCAAGAAGAAAAGCTTACAAAAGGCTCAGAGAGCTAGGTAATGTTAGAGATCTAGAAGATTATAAGGCTAACAGGAAGAAGCTTAAGAAGGAAATTAGGAGAGCCAGAAGGGGCCATGAGAAGGCCTTGGTGGGCAGGATTAAGGAAAACCCCAAGGCATTCTACAAGTATGTGAAGAGCAAGAGGACAAGACGTGAAAGAATAGGACCTATCAAATGTGATAGTGGGAAAGTGTGTATGGAACCAGAGGAAATAGCGGTGGTACTTACTGAATATTTTACTTCAGTATTCACTATGGAAAAGGATCTAGGTGATTGTAGTGATAACTTGCAGTGGACTGAAAAGCTTGAGCATGTGGATATTAAGAAAGAGGATGTGCTGGAGCTTTTGGTAAGCATCAAGTTGGATAAGTCACCGGGACCGGACGAGATGTACCCCAGTCTGCTGGGGGAGGCAAGGGAGGAGATTGTTGAGACTCTGGTGATGATCTTTGCATCATCAATGGGGATGGGAGAGGTTCTGGAGGGTTGGAGGGCTACGGATGTTGTTACTTTATTCAAGAAACGGAGTAGAAATAGACCAGGAAATTATAGACCAGTGAGTCTTAACTCAGTGGTTGGTAAATTGATGGAGAAAATCCTCAGAGGCAGGATTTATGAATATTTGGAGAGATATAATGTGATTAGGAATAGTCAGCATGGCTTTGTCAAAGGCCTTACAAGCCTGATTGAATTTTTTGAGGATGTGACTAAACATAACGATGAAGGAAGAGCAGTAGATGCAGTGTATATGGATTTCAGCAAGGCATTTGATAAGGTACCCATGCAAAGCTTATTGAGAAAGTAAGGAGGCATGGGATCCAAGGGGACATTGCTTTGTGGATCCAGAACTGGCTTGCCCACAGAAGGCAAAGAGTGGCTGAAGACGGGTCATATTCTGCATGGAGGTCAGTGACCTGTGGTGTGCCTCAGGGATCTGTTCTGAGACCCTTACTCGTCATGATTTTTATAAATGACCTGGATGAGGAAGTGGAGGGATGGGTTAGTAAGTTTGCTGATGACACAATGGTTGGGGGTGTTGTGGATACTGTGGAGGGCTGTCAGAGGTTACAGCGGGACATTGATAGGGTGCAAAACTGAGCTGAGAAATGGTAGATGGGGTTCAACCCAGATAAGTGTGAAGTGGTTCATCTTGGAAAGTCAAATATGATGGTAGAATATAGTATTAATTGTAAGACTCTTGGCAGCGTGGAGAATCAGAGGGATCTTGGGGTCTGAGTCCATAGGACTCTCAAAGCAGCTGCGCAGGTTGACTCTGTGGTTAAGAAGGCATACGGTGTATTGGCCTGAGTCAATCGTGGAATTGAATTTAGGAGCCAAGAGGTAATGTTGCAGCTATATAGAACTGTGGTCAGACCTCACTTAGAGTACTGTGCTCAGTTCTGGTTGCCTCACTACAGGAGGGATGTGGAAACCACAGAAAGGATGCAGAGGAGATTTACAAGGATGTTGCCTGGATTGAGGATCATGCCTTATGAAAACAAGTTGAGTGAATTCAGCCTTTTCTCCTTGGAGCGACAGAGGATGAGAGGTGACCTGATAGAGGTGTCTAAGATGATGAGAAGCATTGATCGTGTGGATGGTCAGAGGCTTCTTCCCAGGGCTGAAATGGTTGCCACAAGAGGACACAGGTTTAAGGTGCTTGGGAGTAGGTACAGAGGAAATGTCAGGGGTAAGTTTTTTACGCAGAGAGTGGTGAATGTGTGGAATGGGCTGCCAGCAATGGTGGTGGAGGCAGATATGCTAGGGTCTTTTAAGAGACTTTTGGATAGGTACATGGAGCTTAGAAAAATAGAGGGTTATAGGTAAGCCTAGTAATTTCTAAGGTAGGGACATGTTCGGCACAACTTTGTGGGCCAAAGGGCCTTATTGTGCTGTATGTTTTCTATGTTTCTAAGTACAACCTCTCCTCTTGTAGGCTTATCTACATATTGTGTCAAGAAACTTTCTTGAACATACCTAACAAACTCTACCCCATCTAAACCCCTCACTCAAGGGAGATGCCAATCAATATTTGGGGAATTAAAATCTCCCACCACAACAAACCTGTTATTATTACACCTTTCCAGAATTTGTCTCCCTATCTGCTCCGCGATGTCCCTGCCACTATTGGGTGGTCTATAAAAAACACTCAGAAGAGATATTGACCCCTTCCTATTCCTAACTTCCACCCACAGTGAACGGTAGACAACCCCTCCATGACTTCCTCCTTTTCTGCAGCCATGACACTATCTCTGATCAACAGTGCCATACCCCCACCTCTTTTGCCTCCCTCCCTATCCTTTCTGAAACATCTAAAGTCTGGCGCTCTAAGTAACCATTCCTGCCCCTGAGCCATCCACGTCTCTGTAATGGCCACAACATCATAGCTCCAAGTGCTGATCCATATTCAAAGCTCATCTGCTTTATTTATGATACCCCTCACATTAAAATAGACACATCTCAAACCAACAGACTGTGTGGGTCCCTTCTCTATCACCTGTCTATCCTCCCGTTTGCACTGTCTCCAAGCTCTCACTATTTGTGAGCCAACCTCCCTATCCTCCATCACTTCAGTTCGGTTCCCACCCCCCAACATTTCTAGTTTAAACTCTCCCCAATAGCCTTAGCAAACCTTCCGACCAGGAGATTGGTTCCCCTCGGATTCAAGTGCAACTCTTCATTTTTGTACAGGTCACACCTGCCCCAGAAGAGGTCCCAATGATCCAGAAATCTGAATCCCTGCCCCCCATTCCAATCCCTCAGCCACACATTTATCCTCCACTTCATTCTATTCCTATACTCACTGTCATGTGGCACAGGCAGTAATCCCGAGATTACTACCTTTGAGGTCCTGCTTCTCAACTTCTTTCCTATCTCCCTGTAGTCTGTTTTCAGAACCTCCTCCCTTTTCCTACCTATGTCTTTGGTACGAATATGTACCATGATCTCTGGCTGTTCTCCTTCCCACGTCAAAATATCATAGACCCAATCAGAAATATATTGGACCCTGGCACCTGGGAGACAAGCTACCATCTGTGTTCTTTCCTGCATCCACAGGATCACCTATCTGACCCCCGAACTATAGAGTCCGCTATCACTGCTGCATTATTGGCTAGTTTGCCCTGATATTTCATCTTTTCCCTTGGTACAGCTTTTTTAGTTGCTTTTTTTTTTGGATTTTAAAACATTCCCAATCATCCAACTTCCCACGCACTTCGTTCTATTATATGCCCTTTTCTTGGCTTTTCTGCAGTCCTTCACTTCCACTGTCAGCCACGGTTGCCTATCCTTGCCATTTGAGAACTTTTACTCTGTAGGACATATCTATCCTGCACCTTGTGAACTATTCCCAGAAACTTCAGCCATCGCCGCTCTCCTGTCAGTCCCACCAGTAACCCCCTCCAATCCTCCTGGGTAAGCTCCTCTCTGATGCCCCTGCAATTCCTTTATTCCATTGTGATAATGATAATGTATGTGATTTATACTTTTCCCTCTCAAATTGCCATATGAATTCAGTCATACTTTGGTGCTTCCAGTCTATGCCAAATTATTCATCTGCCTCATCCTATCGACCTGCACCTGGACTATAACCCTCCGTACCCCTCCCATCCATTGTATCTATCCAAACTTTTCTTAAATGTTGAAATCGAATCTGTGCACATCATTTCTGCTGTCAGGTTTTTTCTGCAGTGAGCTTACCTCATCTACTGATGCCCAGATCCTTTTTACTCTTCGCAAAGCTTAAGTCAGGAGCATTATGGAGTAACCATATAACCATATAACAATTACAGCACAGAAACAGGCCATCTCGGCCCTTCTAGTCTGTACCAAACACCTGCACTCAGCCGATAACCCTCCATTCCTTTCCTGTCCATATACCCATCCAATTTTACTTTAAATGACAATATCGAACCTGCACTACCACTTCTACTGGAAGCTCGTTCCACACAGCTACCACTCTCTGAGTAAAGAAGTTCCCCCTCGTGTTACCCCTAAACTGTTGACCCCTAACTCTCAACTCATGTCCTCTTGTTTGAATCTCCCCTACTCTCAATGGAAAAAGCCTATCAATGTCAATTCTATCTATCCCCCTCATAATTTTAAATACCTCTATCAAGTCCCCCCTCAATCTTCTACGCTCCAAAACTTGTCCAACCTTTCTCTGTAACTTCGGTGCTGAAACCCAGGTAACATTCTAGTAAATCTTCTCTGTACTCTCTCTATTTTGTTGACATCTTTCCTATAATTTGGTGACCAGAACTGTACACAATACTCCAAATTTAGCCTTACCAATGCCTTGTACAATTTTAACATTACATCCCAACTCCTATACTCATTGCTCTGATTTATAAAGGCCAGCATACCAAAGGCTTTCTTCACCACCCTATCCACATGGTGAAGAAAGCTTCAGGGAACTATGCACCATTATTCCAAGATCACTCTGTTCTACTGCATTCCTCAATGCCCTACCATTTACCATGTATGTCCTATTTGGATTATTCCTACCAAAATGTAGCACCTCACACTTATCAGCATTAAACTCCATCTGCCATCTTTCAGCCCACTCTTCTAACTGGCCTAAATCTCTCTGCAAACTTTGAAAACCTACTTCATTATCCACAACACCACCTACCTTAGTATCATCTGCATACTTACTAATCCAATTTGCCACCCATCATCCAGATCATTAATGTATATGACAAACAACATTGGACCCAATACAGATCCCTGAGGCACACCACTAGTCACTAGCCTCCAACCTGACAAACAGTTATCCACCACTACTCTCTGGCATCTCCCATCCAGCCACTGTTGAATCCATTTTACTACTTCAATATTAACACCTAAAGATTGAACCTTCCTAACTAACCTTCCATGCGGAACTAGACAACATCCACCGCTTTACCCTCTTCAACTTTCCTAGTAACCTCTTCAAAAATTTCAATAAGATTTATCAAACATGACCTTCCACGCACCAATCAGTGTTGACTGTTCCTAATCAGACTCTGTCTATTCAGATAATTATATATACCATCTCTAAGAATACTTCCCATTAATTTACCCACCACTGACATCAAACTTACAGGCCTATAATTGCTAGGTTTACTCTTAGAACCCTTTTTAAACAATGGAACAACATGAGCAATATGCCAATCCTCCGGCACCATCCCCATTTCTAATGACATTTGAACTATTTCTGTCAGAGCCCCTGCTGTTTCTACACTAACTTCGTTCAAGGACCCTGGGAATATCCTGTCAGGACCTGGAGATTTATCCACTTTTATATTCCTTAAAAGCGCCAGTATTTCTTCCTCTTTAATCGTCATAGTTTCCATAACTTCCCTACTTGTTTCCCTTACTTTACACAAATTGATATCCTTCTCCTTAGTGAATACTGAAGGAAAAAAGTTGTTCAAAATCTCTCCCATCTCTTTTAGCTCCACACATAGCTGTCCACTCTGATTCTCTAAGGGACCAATTTTATCCCTCACTATCCTTTTGCTATTAATTTAACTGTAGAAACCTTTCAGATTTAATTACACCTTACTTGCCAAAGCAACCTCATAACTTCTTTTAGCTTTTCTAATTTGTTTCTTAAGATTCTTCTTACATTCTTTATATTCCTCGAGCACCTCATTTACTCCATGCTGCCTATATTTATTGTAGATCTCTCTCTTTTTCCGAACCAAGTTTCCAATATCCCTTGAAAACCATGGCTCTCTCAAACTTTTAACCTTTCCTTTCAACCTAACAGGAAAATAAAGATTCTGTACCCTCAAAATTTCACCTTTAAATGACCTCTATTACATCCTTCCCATAAAACAAATTGTCCCAATCCACTCCTTCTAAGTCCTTTCGTATCTCCTCAAAGTTAGCCTTTCTCTAATCAAAAATGTCAACCCTGGGTCCAGTCCTATCCTTCTCCGTAATTATATTGAAACTAATGGCATTGTGATCACTGGATCCAAAGTGCTCCCCAACACATACCTCTGTCACCTGACCTATCTCATTCCCTAACAGGAGATCCAACACTGCCCCTTCTCTAGTTGGTACCTCTATGTATTGCTGCAAAAAACTATCCTGCACCCATTTTAAAAACTCCAAACCATCCATCCCTTTTACAGTATGGGCTTCCCAGTCTATGTGTGGAAAATTAAAATCTCCCACAATCACAACCCTGTGCTTACTACAAATATCTACAATCTCCTTACAAATTTGCTCCTCCAATTCTTGCTCCCCATTAGGTGGACTATAATACACCCCTATAAGTGTTACTACACCTTTCCCATTCCTCAATTCCACTCAAATAGCCTCCCTAGACGAGTCCTCTAATCTATCCTGCCAGAGCACCGCCTTAATATTTTCTCTGACAAGCATGACAACACCTCCCCCTCTTGTCCCTCCAATTCTATCACACATGAAGCAATGAAATCCAGGAATATTTAATTGCCAAGCATAGCCCTCCTGCAACCATCCTTCACTAATAGCTACAACATCATATTTCCAGGTATCAATCCATGCTCTAAGCTCATCCACCTTTCTTACAAAGCTCCTAGCATTAAAATAAATGCATTTAAGAAATTCTCCACCTCTTCCTCTCTGTTTATCTTTAACGGTGCAAACAATTTTACTATCTTCTTTTTCTTCCTTCTCCCATACATCTGTTCTTACACTCTGGTTCCCTTCCCACCTTGTATCTAGTTTAAATCCACTGGAGCCTCTCTAGCAAACCTACCTGCAAGAATATTTGTCCCCCTCCAGTTCAGATGTAAACTGTCCCGCTGGAACAGGTCCCACCTTCCCTGGAGAACTGCCCAATTATCTATAAATCTGAAGCCCTCCTTCCTGTACCATGTCTTCAGTCACGTGTTGATCTGCGCTATCTTACTATTTCTAAACCCACCTGCACATGACACTGGTAGCAATCCTGAGATTGCTATCCTGGAGGTCCTGTCCTTTAACTTGGAACCTAGCTCCCTAAACTCACCTTTCAGGACCTCCTCACTCTTCCTACCCACGTCATTGGTCCCTACATAGACCACGACATCCGGCTGTTCACCCTCCCTCCTGAGAATACTGAGAACTCGATCCGAGATATCGTGGACCCTGGCACCAGGGAGGCAACAGACCATCTGGTATTCTCAATCTGTTCCACAGAACCTCCTATCTGTCCCCCTAACTATCGAATCCCCTATCACTACTGCTCTCCTCTTTTCCCTCCTTCCCTTCTGAGCTGAGTGTTCAGTCTCGGTGCCAGAGACGCTACCACTGCAACTTGTCACTGGTAGGTCATCCCCACCAACAGAACCCAAAACGGTATACTTATTATTGATGGGATTAGCCACAGGGGTGCTCTGCTCATTCTCTCTAATCCCCTTCCCTCTCCTGACAGTCACCCAGCTACCTGTCTCCTGACTCTTAGGGGTGACTATCTCCCTGTAACTCCTGTTTATTTCTGCCTCTGCCTCCCGAATGATCCGAAGTTCATCCAGCTCCAGCTCCAGTTCCCTAACTGGGTTTGTCAGGAGCTGCAGCTGGATGCACCTTTTGCAGGTGTAGTCATCAGGGACAATTGTGCTTGCCCTGACTTCCCACATACTGCAAACGGAGCACTCAACTGCCCTAACTGCTGCCTCCATTACCTACTCCTAAGTTAATTAAATTAATTAAAGGAGCTTACCCAGCCTTACCTCACTTGGAGTACTTGCCACTTGTCCAGAAGGGTGAAGATCTGAGTCGATGCTCAACAACATCTTAAACAGAGATACCCTCCTGACTGAAGCCATGAGTCTTGGTATATATTAGCACTAACGGCATAGGTAGGAGAGGTGAGAAGGTCCTGATTTTAGGGAGCTAGATAGAAAGCTGAAAAACGGGACCTCCAAGGGAGTAACCTCTGGATTGTTGTCCGTGCCACGCACCAGTGAGGGTAAGAGTAGGATGATTTGGCAGATGAATGCATGGCTGGTGCAGGGGACAAGAGTTCAGATTTATGAATCATTGAAATCTCTTCTGGGGAAGGTACAGTCTCTACAAGAGGGACGATTTACACCTGAACCAATATCCTTGTCAGCAGGTTTGCTAGAGCTGTTCAGGAGGGTTTAAATTAATTTGGCAGGGGGGTGGGAACCTGAGTGATAGTGGAGAAATGCACACATAGTGCTGGAGGAAATCTGTAGGCCATACATAACTGATGAAGGGTCTTAGCCCTAAACATTGACTGTTTACTCTTTTCCATTGATGCTACTAGGCCTGCTGAGTTCCCCTAGCATTGTGTGTGTGTGTGTTGCTTAGATTTCCAGCATTTCCAGATTTTCTTATGTTTGTGATGGTGCTGAGGATGAGGTTCACAAACAGGCATTCTGTAGTGAGACTGCTAGCAAGGAGAGACTGATGATAGAGCAAAATTGTAAAGTCAACGGGATGAGTTGAAATGTAAAAGGCAGACAAAATTGGAAAGGATGAATACAGGACTGAGAGTGTTATATTTGAATGTGTACAGCATATGGAATAAGATAGATGAAAGACGACCAGCTGTCTTTCAAGAGGGTGAACCCTCACAAGGTGACGGGCTCCAATGGGGTATCTGGTGGGGCTCTGAAAACCTGTGCCAACCAACTGGTGAGGATGTTCAAAGACATTTTCAATTTCTCATTGCTATAGTTAAAAGTTCTAAGCTGCTTCAAAAGGGCAACAATTACACCAGTCCCCTAGAAGAGCAGGGTGAGCTGCTTTTACGACTGTCATCCAGTAGCACTCATATCTGTGGTGGTGAAGTGCTTTGAGAGATTGGTTATAGCTAGAATTAACTCCAGCCTCAGCAAGGACCTGGACCCACTGCAATTTGCCTATTGTCACAAAATGAATAAATAAACCAAAGAACTGATTGTGGACTTCAGAAGAGGTAAGATGAGGGAACACACATCAGTCCTCATAGAGAGATCTGAAGTGGACAGAGTGAGCAGTTTCAAGTTCTTCAGTGTCATTATCTCTGAGGATCTAATCTGCAGCCAACATATCAATGCAGCTATAAAGAAGGCATGACAGTGACTATGTTTCATGAGGGGTTTGAGGAGATTTGGTGTGTCAGCAAAACAGTTGTAAATTTCTAATGATGTACCATAGAGTGTATTCTAACTGCCTGCCTCTGTTATGGGGGGGCAAGGGTCCAGTGCACAGGGTCATAGTAAGCTGTAGAGAGTTGTAACCTTAGTCAGCTCCATCATGTTCACTAGCCTCAGTAGTATCCAGGACATCTTCTAATGCCTCAAAAAGGTGGTGTCTATCATTAAAGACCACCATCATCCAGGTCATGCCTTGTTCTCATTACTGCCATCAGGAAGAAGATACTGAAGTCTGAAGGCACACACTCAATGATTCAGGAACAGCTTCTTATCCCCTGCCATCCAATTTCTGAATGGACATTGAACCCATGAAGACTACCTCACTATTTCTTTATTCCTATTTTTGCACTACTTATTTAACTATTTAATATATTTATACTTACTGTAATTCACAGTTTTATTTTCTATTATTACTTATTGCATTGTTCTGCTGCTGCAAATTTCACAATGTATGCCAGTGATATTAAACCTGATTCTGAACTTGTAGCACAGTTACAGATTGGCATGTATGACATTGTAGGCATCACTGAATCGTGGCTGAAAGTAGATTACACCTTGGAGCTTAATGTTCAAAGATACACATTCTATCAAAAGGACAGACAGATAGGCAGAGGGAGTAGTGTGGATCTATAGGTTAAAAAATGAAATAAAATGATTAGAGAGAGGTGGCATAGAGACAGAAGGTGTTGAATCATTGTAGGTAGGGCTAAGGACCTGCAAAGGTAAAAAGGTGCAGATAAGATTAATATACAGACCCACAAACAGTAGTAAGGATGTGGTCTATAAATAAAAATGGGAGAGAGAAAATGCGTCAAAAAGGCAAGGTTACAATAGTCATAGGGGGCTTCAATATGCAGGTAGATTGGCAAAATCAAGTTGGTGAGGGATCCCAAGAGGGGAAATTTCTAGAATGCCTTCAAGATGGCTTTTTTATTGCAGCTCATTTCAAGAATCGGTCTTCAGAGAATCGATAGGTTCTGGCATTGTACTGGATGACTGGAAATTGCAAATGTTACTCCACTATTTAAGAAGGGTGGGAGGCAGCAGAAAGGAAACTATAGATCTGTTAGCTTAATGTCAGTGGTTGGAAAGTTGTTGGAATCGATAGTTAGGGATGAGATTATGGAGTACCTGGAGGCACATGACAAGACAGGCCAATGCCAGCAAAGTTTCCTGAAAGGAAATTCCTGCTTGACTAAACTATTGCAATTTTTTGAGGAAATTACAAGCAGGGTAGGAAACGGAGATGTAGTGGATGTGGTATACTTGAATTTTCAGAAGGCCTTTGACAAGGTGCCACACAGGAGGCTGCGTAGCAAGGTAAGAACTCATGGAATTACACAGAAGTTACTAGCATGGGTGGAGCATTGGTTGATCAGCAGAAAGCAGAGAGTGGGAATAAAGGGATCCTATTCTGGCTAGCTGGAGTTCCACAGGGGTCAGTGTTGGGACAGCTGCTTTTTGTCAATGTTTTGGACTATGGGATTAATGGATTTGACAAAGATAACTGCAGGAGTGGGTAGTGTTGAGGAAACAGAGAGCCTACAGAAAGATTTAGATCGTTTAGGGGAATGGGTAAAGAAGTAGCAAATGAAATACAAACGTATAATGTTGGAAAGTGTATGGTCATGCACTTTGGTGGAAGAAATAAATGGGTAGACTATTATTTAGATGGAGAGAGAATTCAAAAGCAGAGATGCAAAGGGACCTGGGAGTCCTTGTGCAGGATACCCTAAAGGTTAACTTCCAGGATGAGTCGGTGGTGAAGAAGGCGAATGCAATGTTGGCATTCATTTCTAGAGAAATAGAATATAAGAGCAGGGATGTGATATTGAGGCTCTATAAGGCACTCGTGAGACCACACAGTGTATTGTGTGCAGTTTTGGCCTCTTTATTTTAGAAAGGATATACTGATAATGAAGAGGGTTCAGAGAAGATTCACAAGAATGATTCCAGGAATGAAAGGGTTACCGTATGAGGAACGTCTGGCAGCTCTTGGGCTGTATTCCCTGGAGTTCAGGAGAGTGAGGAGTGATCTCATAGAAACATTCCAAATGTTAAATGGCCAGAACAGATTAGATATGGCCAAGTTGTTTCCCATGGTAGGGGAGTCTAGGACAAGAGGGCATGACTTCAGGATTGAAGGACGTCCATTTAGAAGAGATGTGGAGAAGTTACTTTTGTCAGAGTATAGTAAATCTGTGGAATTTGTTACCATGAACAGCTGTGGAGGCCAAGTCATTGGGTGTATTTAAGGCAGAGATAGATAGGTTCTTGACTAGCCAGGGCATCAAAGGGTATGGGGAGAAGGCAGGGGAGTTGAAATGACTGGAAGTATTCGATCAAACATTAGTGGGAAGTTAAGAGGGTTGGGAAGCTTTAAAAAACCAACAGAAGGCAACTAAGAAAGCCATAAAGAAGGGAAAAAAATAGAATATGAAGGTAAGCTAGGCAATAATACTGAAGAAGATACCAAAAGCTTCTTCAGATATGTAAAGTATACAAGAGAGGCAAGAGTGGATATTGCATCACTGGAAAAGGATGCTTGGGATGTAGTAGAGGGGGACAAGGAAATGGTGGATAAACTACATCAGTTTTGGGCCCCTCATCTTTGAAAAAAAGGTGCTGGCATTGGATAGGATCCAGAGGAGGTTCACAAGGATGATTCCAGGAATCATACCATACGAGGAACATTTGATGACTCTGGATCTGTACTCACTGGAATTCAGAAGGATGAGGGGGGACTCTCATTGAAACCTTTTGAATATTGAAAGGCCTAGACAGAGTAGATATGGAAAGGATGTTTCCTATGGTGGGAGAGTCTAGGGTAAGAGGGGTGCCCTTTCAAAACAGAGATGTGGGGAAATTTCTTTAGCCAAAGGGTGGTGAATTTGTGGAATTTGTTGCCACATGCAGCTGTGAAGGCCAGATGGTTGTGTGTATTTAAGGCAGAGATTGATAGGTTCTTGATTGGACATGGCATCAAAGGTTACAAGTAGAAGGCTGGGTTCTGGAATTGAGGAGGAGAAAAAAAAGGATCAGCCATGATTGAATGATGGAGCAGATTCGATGGGCCAGATGGCCTAATTCTGCTCCTATGTCTTATGATCTTATGGTCTTCACTGTGGAAGACACTAGCTATATGCTGGACATTCAAGATGTCAGGGAGCAGAAGTGTGTGAAATTAACATTACTAGAGAGAATGTTCTTGGGAAAACTGAAAAATCAGGAGGTAGATAAGTCACCTGGACCAGATGGTATACACCTCAGGGTTCTGAAAGTGGTGGCTGTGGAGATTGTGGTGGCATTAGTAATGATCTTTCAAGGATCATTTGATTCTGGCATGGTTCTAGAAGACTGGAACATTGCAAATGTCACTCCACTCTTCAAGAAGGGAGAGAGGCAGAAGAAAAGAAATTATAGGTCAGTTAGTCTGACTTCAGTGGTTGGGAAGATGTTGGAGACAATTGTTAAGGATATGTTTTCAGGGTAGTAGGAGACACATGATAAAACAGACCTTGGTCAGCATGGTTTCCATGAGGGAAAATCTTGCCTGACAAATCTGTTGGAATTCTTGGAAGAAATAACAAGCAGGATGGACAAAGGAGAATCAGTGGATTTTGTGTACTTGTAACATGAGGTTACTTAACAAGTTAAGCACCCATGATATTACAGGAAAGCTGCTAGCTTGGATAAAGCAGTGGCTGATTGGCAGAAAGCAAAGAGTAGGAATAAAGGGAGCCTTTTCTGATTGGCTGCCGGTGGGTACTGTTGTTCCACAGGGGTCTGTGTTGGAATTGATTCCTTTTAAGTTGCATGTCAATGATTTGGATGATGGAATTGATGGCTTTGTGGCTGTGATTGTGGATGATACAAAGATAAGTGGAGGGGCAGATAGTTTTGAGGAAGTAGTGAGGCTCCAGAGGGCAAAGAAGTGGCAGATGGAATACAGTGTCAGGAAGTATAGGTTCATACAGTTCGGTAGAAGAAATGAAAGGGTAGACTATTTTCTAAATGGAGAGAAAATTCAGAAATATAAGGTGTAAAGGGAGTTAGATTCCTTGTGTAGGATTCCCTTAAAGGCTAATTGGCAGGTTGAGTCAGTAGTGAGGAAGACAAATGCAATGTTAGCATTCATTTGGAGAGGACTGGAATTTAAAAGATGTAATGTTGAAGCTTTATAAGGCACTGGTGAGGCTCCACTTGAAGTATTGTGAGCAGTTTTAAGCTCCTTATTCCAGAAAGTATGGGCTGGCATTAGAGAGGGTTCAAAAGAGGTTCACGAAAATGATTCCAGGATTTAAGATTCAAGTACATTTATTATCAAAGAGCATATAAATTTCACAAACTTGAGATTTGCTTACTCACAGGCAGTCACAAAGCAAGAAACCCGGAAGAACTTAATCTCAAGAAAAGAAATCAAAATAAAAATAAAAGATGTGCAAGAGAAAGAAAATAACACAAAACATGCAAACAATTGAAGCGAACAACAGCATTTTGAAACAAAATTGTGTCCTCAGATTCAAACCCCAGAGCAGTCAGGAGTAGGCCCAAAGACTCGCTTATCAGTTCATCATATTAGCAGGCATGGAGAACAGCAGCCAGGGCTGTCTTCATAGCCTCAGCATCATGGAGATGACCATCGCAGAGAAAGAGCAATATCAGCTCTAGTCCCAACCGACACCCAGTCTTTTCAATCTATCTGGGCCGGCATTTACATTGACCCAATGACGGAAAGTGAAAGACACAAATGCCCCCGAGAGAGAGTAAACATTGCGCAAAGCGAGCAAAATCGACTCTCAGCTCCAATCTGGACTGGTGTTTAAATTATCTAAACAGTGCATTGCACCTTGCACTGTTGCTGCAAAAGGTCCTGGGCCTAGACCATAAACAAGAGAGAATCTGCAGATGTTGGAAATCCGAGCAACCCACAAGATGCTCGAGGAACTCAGCAGGCCAGGCAGCATCTATGGAAAAAAAGCACAGTCAACTGGAAGGAAAGATCTTGGCCTGAAACGTCAGCTGTACTTTTTTTTCCATAGATGCTGCCTGGCCTGCTGAGTTCCTCTAGCATTTTGCATGTGGGGCCTAGACCATGCTGCCCAGCAATTCACTCTGGGCCCAGAATTCACCACCCAGCCCCAAGCTGCTCTCAAGCTCTTCAAATCAGCTCGACACTGAGAGCGATCCAACCTTGCACCCGGACCAGTTGTACAAGTGTTGAATTTTGGATCTCCTCTACCCAGGTCTCGACTTCTACTTACAGCACCCAGAGCAATCCTACCTTGCCCCAAGGCCAGCTGTACGAGCGTTGGAACTCATCTGCGTTGATTCATCCCCAGCAATCGCTCATCGCTTCACTGTTTGCAGCTATAATGTAGAACAATTTACCTCAGGAAAGGCATTTTTACTGATGTTTTTAGTTGGATTTCTTAGCTGGTTGATGACCAGGAACCTGTCGCACACGTTCGGTAGTGCCATCTTAACTGGAAGGTTGAAAGGCTTATCATTTGAGGAGCTTTTAATGGCTCTGGGCTTGAACTCACTGGAATTCTGAAAAATGGAGGTGACCACATTGAAATCTATCCAATGGTGAAAGGCCTTGATAGAGTGGATATGAACAGAATGTTTGAACTTTATGAAGCCTCAATATTACATCTTTGCTTTTATATTCTAGTCCTCTCAATGTGAATGTTAACATTGCATTTGCCTTCCTCATCACTGACTCAGTCTGCAAATTAGCCTTTAGGGGAGTCTAAGACCAGAGGACACAGCCTCAGAACAGAAGAACATCCTTTTAGAATGGAAATGAGGAGGAATTTCCTAAGCCAGAGAGTGGTGAACCTGTTGAATACGTTGCCACGGGTGGCTGTGGAGGCTGAGTCATTGGGTATATTTAAGGCAGAGGTTGATAGATTCTGGATTAATCAGGGCATGAAGGGATACAGGGAAAAGGCAGGAGACTGGGGCTGAGGAGAAAATGGATCAGCCATGATGAAATGGCAAAGCAGATTTGATGGGTCAAATGGCCTAATTGTTTCTTATCTCTTATATCCACAAACACCTTCTGGAACAATTATTTCTTCCACCACTGGTGGTGCATAGTGGCTGCAGTATAAATGTCAGTATGCACTACCATTATTTGCCCATTCCCACAGCATAACCCAAACTATCAAGGACAACTGCTTCAATGCATAAGACACCTTCAAGTCCTAGAACTCCTTCCCAAACAGCACTATGGGTGCCTCTTCCCCAGTTGGGGTACATCAGTTCAACTGTTATCCCCCTGCTATAACCCTTTAAGTCAATTTTTAAAGATGAGGTTATGGAGTACAAGATGACACAGGACAAGATCAGCACAGTTTCCTTAAGGGAAAATCTTGCCTAGTGAACCTGTTGGGATTCTTTGAAGAGAATACTAGTAGGTTAGATAAAGGGTATATATGCAGTGGATGTATATATATTTGGACTTTCAGAAAGCCTTTGACAAGGCGCCACATATGAGGCTGCCTACCAAATTTAAAGGTCATCATATTACAAGAAAGTTATTGGCATGGTTAGAGCATTGGCTGGCTGGTAGGAGGCAGCAAGTGAGAATAAAAGGATCCTTCTCTGGTTGGCTGCCAGTGACCAGCGGTATTCTGCAGGGGTCGGTGTTGTGATCGCTTCTTTTTATGCTGTATATTAATGATTTAGATGATGGAATAGATGGCTTTGTTGCCAAGTTTGCAGATGATACGAAGATTGGTAGAGGGGCATGTAGTGTTGAGGAAAGAGGTAGGCTGCTGAAAGACAGACAGATTAGGAGAATGGGCAAGAGAGTGGCAAATGAAATACACTGTTGGAGAATGCATGGTCATCCTCTTTGGTAGTAGAAATAAATGTGGAGACGATTTTCTATACAAGCAGAAAATCCAAAAACCTGAGAAAGGGAGTCCTTGTGCAGAACATCCTAAAGATTAATTTGCAGGTTAAGTTAGTGGTGAGGAATTCAAATGCGATTTTAGTATTCATTTCAAGAGGTCCAGAATACAAGAAAAGGGATGTGATGCTGAGGCTCTATAAGGCACTGGTGAGGCCTCATCTTGAGTATCGTGAACAGTTTTGGGCCCCTCATTTGAGAAAAGATGAGCTGGCATTGGAGAGGGTTCAGAGGAGGTTCACAAGGATGATTCTAGGAATGAAAGGGTTATCATATGAGGAACATTTGTAGCTCTGGGACTGTACTTGCTGGAATTTAGAAGGATGAGGGGGCATCTCATTAAAACCTTTCGAATGTTGAAAGGCCTAGACAGAGTAGATGTGGAAAGGATGTTTCCCCTGGTGGGGGAGTCTAGGACAAGAGGGCACAGCATCAGGATAAAGGGGTGTCCATTTAAAACAGAGATGCGGATAAATTTCTTTAGCCAGAGGGCAGTGAGTTTTGTTACTACTGGCAGCTGTAGAGGCCAGATCATTGGGTGTATTCTCTGCCTTAAACCCTCTCCATATTTACCAAATGCTGCTCACGTTCTGCTCATTGGAGATTGCACTGAGGCCAGCCTATCCAAGGACATTTGTTATTGTTGGCAGTTATTGTTATCCTTCTCTGCTTTTGTCGAATATTTTCTCTGTATCTCTCTTTAGCGTGATGTAACCTCAGACTGGTAACTCATGCTTTTGATATTCTCATTACATTTTATGTTTGTTCAATTAAACTGAGCAATTCTTAGACTTCCAACTTTGTAGCTTGTTACTATGTTTGCAAAGGACTGTTTCAGGTTTTTAATTTTATTTCTTCTACCTTTCACTCTCCCTCAAAAAAATTCCAACCACATTTTTGGAAAGGTTCATAAACTTACTGTCAGAGATGTTCTTAAATATCTCTCCTTTAACAGTCAGATTCACTTAGTGAGCTCACGATGAATAAGCTCGATGAACTCTGATGTTTTTTTCTAAGATATGTTCTTGTGGACACAGTAATGTCATATTACCGGTAAAGTTGTTTGGGTAGGGGGGCACTGGCTACTTGGATTTTACATGGAGAAGAGAGCAGTGGGAGACTGTAGGAAGGAACTTCAGGCCGGAATCTAATTGAGGGCCTCAGGGAGGGGGTTGGGTTTTCTAAGTAGACAAACAGATACCCGGGAGTGAGTTATAGGCTGGAATTTTGGCAATGCTGTTTATGAGGAAATGCAGTACAGAACAGCCAACATGTTATGAGATCCATTTCATCATTCCCATCTGGCTGTGTTCCCCTTCTGCTGCAACACATTCTCTACAGATGGAATATTCTCGTGGAAGAGTTTGGGTAAAACTAACAGCATAACTTTGAACTTTAGAAAGCTGAAATTAAGATTCTTCTGCCATTTCTCCAATAATACTTGCAACTGATCTATATCCTTTGCCAGTCTTCTACACAATCCACAACACACCAATCTTCGTTTCATCTGCGAACTTACTAAACTATACGTCCAAGTTATTTGCATATATCAGAAGCAGCAGAGGTCCCAGTACAGATCCCTGCAGAACAGCACTAATCATGGACTTCAAGTTAAAGTAAGTCCTACCAAGCACTACCCTCTGTCTTTTATAGACAAGCCAATTTTGAATCCAAACAGCCAATTGCCTGTAGGATGAGCCTCCCATGAGGGACATTGTCAAGCACCTTACTAAAATCTATTTTTGTTTATCTGTTGGACCCAAGTCAATGTGCAAATCTTTGAGTGGCCAGATACTTTTTGAAAGCAATATACTGAGAGACACTGGTAAATGTACAGATATATGTGTTACAATTGCAAAGCGCTGTCCTTGAGCCTGATGGTACATGCCTTCAGGCTTTTGTATACTCTGCTCGATGGAAGGAGGGAGAAAAGAGAATGTCTGGGGTAGATGGCGTCTTTGATTATGCTGGTTGCATTACTGAGGCAGTGAGAAGTGTAGATGGAGTCCATGGAGAGGAGGTTGGTTCCTGTGATGTGCTGAGCTGTGTTCACAACTCTCTGCCTGGTCATAGGCAGAGTAGATACCATATCAAACCAGATTGGTCAAAGGGAACATGCCAAATTCTGTAGCCTCCAAAGGAAGTAGAGACACTGGCGTGCTTCCTTGGATGTGGCATCAGTGTGGTTGGACCAGGGCACGCTATTAATGACGTTAACTCCTAGGGACATGAAGATCTGAACCCTCTGAAGCTTAGCATTAATATTAACAGGAGCATGTGTGCTGCTGATCATGGTGAAGTCAATGACCAGGGAACGAAAATGTTCCAACTTAATTTCAGTATCTTCTGTATCAGGGATGGTGAATGTGGAATAGTCTTGAGTAAATCTAGTAGGAATCTCAGAAAACAAGGAGAATAATTAACTCAGAGAGCGGTTGAGGCAAATGGAATAAAAGTACTTCAGAGGACTTAGATAAGCAAACTTTACATTTCCTTTCATTGGAATATAATTCTAGACCATTAACTGAGTGAAGGTGTGAGTGAGTAGCAACCACATAGAATTGTGAGTGTAGTGGGGGCTGTTGTAATGCTGAATAATGATCTGGACAATAGACTTTGGTCTTCAAGATGTCTGCTCCTCTCTGCCTACCACTGTTTCAATTTCAGATGCTCCATTCCTATAACCAACCAAGATCTTAGCACCATTCATTTTCTGCGTATTACTCAGCCCACTGAGAAATGTGCCTTCTGCTGCCAAAGCCCTAGGCTGTGGAATTCTCTCAGAAAATCTCTACTGTCCTCTTCTCCTTTATGATCAACATGAACCTTCATCTCTTTAAGTAATCATCTGGTGACTGGTTGCTGTCTCCTGTTCACTGGTTAGGCGCCGGTTGTTATTTGATTTTTCCTGTGAAACGTACTGGATGTTATATGTTATATGTACTGGATGTTATATGTTATATTAATTTTATTTTAAAAATATGGTTTTTGCATGTTTACCTAACTTTGATCAGAATATTTACATCAATCTCAGAAGAAGTCATCCCTGTTCAAGATGGACAACAATCCCAGAAGAAAGGGCATAATTTTAAGCTGATTGGAGGAAAGTATAGAGAGGATTTCAGAGGTAGGATTTTACACAGAGAATAGTGGATGCATTTTCCATGCATGGAAAATCAATTACAGGAAGTATATATGTAGTTTATGCATATCAAATAAATTAAAATAGTGCAAAAACAAAAATAATATAGAAAAAGAAGTGTGGTCGTGTTCATGGGTTCAGTGTCCATTTAGGAACCATATAGCAGAGGGGAAGAAGCTATTCCTGAAGGGAAGAGAGCAGACGAGAGCATCATCTAGAATACTGATGGCCTTCTGCCTGCATCTGTGAGTGTCCAGGCCCAGAAGAACCAACCAAGAGACCCACACTCCTCTGCACTAGATGCCCAAAGGTCAGGAGAGTGGGGCTGAAGTGCAGCCAGAACTTGTGAAGCAGCCCCTTCACATATGCAGACAGAGGTTGCCACCATGCACGTTCCATGGACTCCTCCATGTGCAGAAACTGTCCTGGGAGTTCGAGAACCAACTTCCAGAACTATTTCATAGCACTGCTCTGAGGAGCACTCTCCATCCAGATCTCTAGTGCAAGGGGGAAGGACTCTTCCTGACTACCAGATTGCAGATAAACTTCCAGGCCATGCTCAGACGGTAGATGAGAGAGTTCAGGAGCAGGCCAAACAGTAAGTACCTCCATGCTTCATGGAACAGCATAAAATCACAGAGCAATATAGCATAGATACAGTCTTTTTGTCCTAACAAGTCCATAACACCCATGGTGCCCACCCATCTCGTCCCAATTTGCTGTGCTCTATCCATATCCCTCCAAGCCCCACCTTCCCATGTACCTATCCAAGTGCTTCTTAAATGATACTATTGTATCCACCTCAGCCAGTTCCTGTGCCAGTGCATTACATAGAGTCATCACCCTCTGTGTGAAAAAGTTGCTCCTCAGACCCTTCTTGAACCTTTCCCCTCTCATCCAGAATCTACTGCATGCCCTCTAATTATGACTCCCTGTACTGGAAAAGACTGTTACCATCCACTTTATCTATGCCTCTCATGATTTTATAATCTCCCCTCATTCTCCTACATTCCAGACACTAAAGACATAGTCTGGCCAACCTCTCCCTTTAATCCTGACAACATCCTCACAAATAATTTCTGCCCTCTTTTCAGAGGGGACATTAGTGAGAGATGCCACAGGTTGCGTGGGATTTGTTTCCGAGGAGTCATGGGTTCGATAAACAACTCAGGTTGGGCTCAATGCAGACAAGATTGCCCCACACTCTTGAGACCTTTCAACACCCACTGGGACAGGACAGCTGGACACCTTGGCCACAAGTCCCTGCAGTGAGCAGCTATCAGGTATGGGATACTGGGGCAAAATTAGACCATTTGACCCATTGTGTTTGGCCCTCTGAGATATTGTTGATTTCTTTCCCTGAGTGTGACAGAGCTGGCTGGTCCTTCCCTGAGTGTGACAAACACTATCGATCCTTCCCAGAGTCTGACAGAGCCAATTAGTCCTTCCCTGAGTGTGACAGAGCCGATTGGTCCTTCCCTGAGAGCTGATTAGCCCTTCCCTGAGTGTGACAGAGCCAATTGGCCCTTCTCTGAGTGTGACAGAGCTGATTGGTCCTTCCCTGAGTCTAACAGAGTCCATTCGTCCTTCTCCGGAGTGTGACAATGCCCATTGGTTTCCCCCAAGTGTGACAGGCCCACTGTACATCAGTGGGCCCTTCAGTCCTCAATATTCTGTCAACCTATATAAATCTACTCCATGATCATCTGCACAGCCCAAAACCCCTGTTTTCTCAATCCTTCATGAGTCTCCTAGATGCCAATGTACCAGCCTTACCCTCTGCTCAATGGTCACAGAAGCTGGGTTTATTTCCCAGGTGCGGGTGTGTTCCTGAAGCAGTCTGGTACTATTGGTGCACTTGAGGTTTCTTCCCCAGTAAGTCTCTGGGTTATGACTCTGCAGGGCAAGAAAAATTAAAATCCTAGTTCAGCAGTGAATGTACCCCAAATCTGGCTGAACAAAAGGGATTTACCAGTGAGGCAAGCTTGGAATCTCTGCCTCAGACTTGTAGAAAGTGCCGTATCTCCAAGGCAAAGTAGAGTAGACTTTATTTAATATCTGGATCACACTCTGAGTAACAAACAGGCACTGAGGGCCATGCCTCTTGGAATCATGTTTATTTATAAAACTGATTAAAGGGAAAGATTGATATTTGAGATGGAGAGTTGGATAAAATTAATGGAAGGATTCTGGGTTGCAAACATTGATTCTAAAACTGGAACAACATCAAATCCTCACTATTATTTATGGGACCAATTTAAGATTTTCTTAAATCTGTACTTTGTTTGTACTTGAAGGTTCGTTCTGCAGTTTCAGAGCAACATGAACAATTCAGACTGATTGCAGGGTAACCTTTGCATTTTTCCTGGAGCATAGGCCCTGTGCAATGTGGGAAGCAGCCACGTTTGGAACTCACTGCCAACAGACAGCCTCTGCCAAAAATATCTGTATCAACCCTTCTGTTCACCTTAATATCACAGTTGTACACAAAACTGAGGTACTAACAAGAAAAGAAACTGAAATACAAAGATGGAAAGTAATGGAGCCCAGACACACAGACACCAGATGTCTGAAAACCTGGACATTAGGCACTCAGACAACAAAACCCTAGCTACCCAGGCATTAGACACCTAGACACCAGACAATTGAACACCCTGACACTTGACACTTGGGCAACAGATGTCTGGAATCTAGATGTTAGGCACCCAGCAACCAGACATTAGACTATCTGACACCAGACAAATGGACCCCAGACATTAGGCACCCAGCAACCAGACATTAGACACTCAGACACTAGACATATGGACCCCAGACATTCAGTACCAGCAGCCAGACATCTGGATAAACAGGCATTAGACACACAGGCATTGGAACTAGATATCCAGACATTAAAGAAGCAAATGTACACATATAGAGATATTTGATGTCCAGAGCACAGATGTGAAGATCCAGACAAACAGGCTGCAGTATCCAGACACACAGACACAAGGCAGACAGATGTTAGACATCCTGATACAAAACACACATACACACAGGAAGAGGCTGTCTGTTGGCAGTGCCTTCTATCGCTGTTTCCCGCATTGCACTGGGTCTGAGTTCCTGCACAAATGCAAAGGTTACTCTGCAATCAGTCAGAATTGCTCAGATTACTCCATTTCTTGGAATGAAACTACATAACCTTGAAGTATGAACAATGTAATTATTTAAGGAAAATATCTTAAATTGGTCCAATAAATAATACCAAGGATTTGAAGTGATCCAACCTGTGGATTTACAGTACATTTGAACAGACACTCAACAAAAGATACAGCAGATACCAGGCATCCAACAATAGGCACAAATAAATAACATCACGCGCATAGACAACAGCTACTCAGCACCTAAACCTGAACTGCAACATAAGTAGCTTGCCTCCCCTATCTGGGGCACCTAAACCCCTTAACTGGGATACCTCAACCCGCTAAATGGAATGCCTAAATAGCTTGCCCCCTAACTGGGGCACCTAATCCAGACACCAGAGACGCTGACACATCAACACAAGGCAGATGAGGACTCAAGTGCTAGACATGGAACATATGCACTCACAGAAAGTGAAACATTTTATTCCCAGCCATAAGTTGCCAGTCAACAACCTAGTTAACACTGGCAAGAGAAAATCTGCAGATGCTGGAAATCCGAGCAACACACACTAAATGCTGGAGGAACTCAGCAGGCCAGGCAGCGTCTACTGTATGGAAAAAAGTACAGTTGACATTTCAGGCCAAAATCCTTTGGCAGGACTCTAGTAAACACTGGGCTTTCAGACATCCTGGAATCAAATACAGGAACCAAGCACTCGAAGGACACCAGACACCTTATGGCTCAGGGACAGGAATGGTTACTTCAAGTGCCAGGTTTTAAATGTTTCAGAAAGGACAGCAAGGGAGGCAAAAGAGGTGAGGCGTGTCACTGTTGATCAGAGATAGTGTCACAGCTGCAGAAATGGTTGACGTCATGGAGGGATTGTCTATGGAGTAACTGTGGGTGGAGATTAGGAACAGGAAGGGGTCAATAAATTTATTGGGTGTTTTTTATAGGCCACCCAAAAGTAACAGGAATATTGAGGAGCAGATGGAGAAACAGATCCTGGAAAGGTGTAACAATGACAGAGTTGTCATGATGGGAGATTTTAATTTCCTAAATATCGATTGGCATCTCCCTAGAGTAAGGGGTTTAGATGGGGTGGTGTTTGTTAGGTGTGTTCAGGAAGGTTTCTTGACACAATATGTAGATAAGTCTACAAGAGCAGAGACCGTACTTGATTTGGTATTGGGAAATGAACCTGGTCAGGTGTCAGATCTCTAAGTGGGAGAGCACTTTGGAGATAGTGATCATAATTCTATCTCCTTTACAATAGCATTGGAGGGAGATAGGAACAGACAAGTTACAAAAGCATTTAATTGGAGTAAGGGGAATTATGAGGCTATCAGGCAAGAAATTGGAAGCTGAAATTGGGAACAGATTCGGAACAAGAAGGCAGTGGGAGAGCACCTAAGGATTTCCAGCGGGCAGACATTTTGAGTTCTCGGGTGAAGAGAGAGGCCAGACTGCGCAGGCACGTGACGTCAGCCAGCTGAGCGCAAACAGTTTAAAAAGGCCAAGGAATCTGCAGAAGTTTTTGATTCGGAACAAGAAGGCAGCGGGAGAGCACCTAAGGATTTCCAACAGGAAGACATTTTGAGTTCTTGGGTGAAGAGAGAGGCCAGACTGCGCAGGCGCGTGACGTCAGCCAGTTGAGCGCCAACAGTTTAAAAAGAAGGCAGCCATATCCAGTGGGCAGCGGAGTGAGAGGCAGCGGAGTGAAAGGGCTTTGGCTCCACGGGCTTCCGCGGTAACGGGACAAGCTGAGGCAGTTGTTGATTGCTAAAGGAGTTAGTATGTGTGTGAGGCAGTTTTCTATGGTCGGTATCAGATGTGGGAGGTCCTGGAGTCTCCCGGCGTCCCGGACGGCCACATCTGCACCCAGTGCATCAAGATGCAACTCCAAAGGGACCGTGTTAGGGAACTGGAGCTGCAGCTTGATGACCTTCATCTGGTCAGGGAGAGTGAGGAGGTGATAGAGAGGAGTTACAGAATGAGGGCCACAGGGGACAGAGAAATGGGTCACAGTCAGGAGAGGGAAGGGGAAGAGTCAGGTACTAGAGAGTACCCCTGTGGCTGTACTCCTTGACACTAAGTACTCCTGTTTGAGTACTGTTGGGGGGGACAACCTACCTGGGGGAAGCAACAATGGCCGTGCCTCTGGCACAGAGTCTGGCCCTGTGGCTCAGAAGGGTAGGGAAAGGAAGAGGAAGGCAGTAATGATAGGGGACTCTATAGTCAGGGGTTCAGACAGGTGATTCTGTGGATGCAGGAAAGAAACTCAGATGGTAGTTTGCCTCCCAGGTGCCAGGGTCCGGGATATTTCTGATCACGTCCAAGATATCCTGCAGTGGGAGGGAGAACAGCCAGAGGTCAGGGTACATATTGGTACCAATGACATAGGTAGGAAAAGGGACGAGGCCCTTAAAGAAGTCTACAGGGAGTTAGGAAGGAAGTTGAAAAGCAGGACCTCAGAGGTAGTAATCTTGGGATTACTGCCTGTGGCCACGCGACAGTGAGAATAGGAATAGAATGAGGTGCAGGATAAATGCGTGGCTGAGGGATTGGAGCGGGGGCAAGCATTCAGATTTCTGGATCATTGGGACCTCTTTTGGGGCGGGTGTGACCTGTACAAAAAGGACGGGTTGCACTTGAATCCCAGGGGGACCAATATCCTGGCGGGCAGGTTTGATAGAACTGTTAGGGAAGGTTTAAACTAGTTTGGCAGGGGGGTGGGAATCAGAATGTGAGTGCACGGATTAAGGTAGAAGGACAAGGGCATGATGCTAAGAGTTCTGAGTTGATGAGGAAGAACAGGCAGGGGACAGAACATAATTGTAGCTAGTTAAAGGGGTTGAAATGTGTCTATTTCAATGCTAGGAGTATTAGGAACAAGGAGGATGAACTTAGAGCATTGATTAGTACGTGGAACTACGATGTTGTGGCCGTTACTGAAACTTGGTTAGAGGAAGGGTAGGATTGGATGATGCAGGTCCCGGGGTTCAGGTGTTTTAAAAGGAATAAGATGGGAGGTAGTAAAGGAGGGGGAGTGGCATTGCTGGTCAGGCAATAGCTGGTCAGGCTATAGAAAGGGAGGGTATTGCAGAAGGCGTGTCCACAGAGTCAGTCTGGGTGGAAGTCAGAAATAGGAAGGGATCAATCACTATGCCGGGTGTAGTCTATAAACCCCCAAATAGCCCCTGGGACACCGAGGAGCAGATAAACAGGCAGATTTTAGAATGGTGCAGGAAATACAGGGTAGTAGTTATAGGAGATTTCAACTTCCCTCATATTGACTGGCACCTCCTGAGTGCAAGGGGTATAGATGGGGCTGAATTTGTCAGGTGTGTTCAAGAGGGATTCCTGACACAGTATGTGGACTGGCCGACGAGAGGAGAGGCTTTACTGGATCTAGTTCTGGGTAATGAACCTGGTCAGGTAACAGACCTCTTGGTGGGGGAGCATTTTGGTAAGAGTGACCACAATTCCCTTAGCTTCAGCATAGCTATGGAAAAGGATAAAATCAGATGAAATGGTGAAGTGCTTAACTGGGGAAAGGCTAACTTTGAAGGGATGAGGCAGGAACTAGTGAGAGTAAATTGGAAACTGATGTTCAAAGAGGAAAGCACAGAAGTAATGTGGGAGAAGTTTAGGGACCACGAGCTGGGTTCAGGATAGGTTTGTCCCACTGAGGCAAGGAAAAAATGGTAGGAAAAGGGAACCGTAGCTGATGAAACATGTGAGGCAACTCGTCAAGAAGAAAAAGGAAGCAAAGGAAGCATAAAAAGAAGCAGGATAAAAAATTGGCTTAAAGAAAGAAAGCAGAAGGTAGTTGTGGAAGGAAAGTATTCTGCCTGGAGGTTGGTGACTGGTGGAGTGCTGCAGGGATCTGTCCTGGGACCCCTGCTATTTGTGATTTTTATAAATGACCTGGATGTAGAGGCAGAAGGATGGGTGAGTAAGTTTGCGGATGACACGAAGATTGGAGGAGTTGTGGATGGAGCTGTAGGTGGTCGAAGGTTACAAGAGGATATAGACAGGCTGCAGAGTTGGGCAGAAAAATGGCAGATGGAGTTCAATCCGGACAAGTGTGAGGTGATGCATTTTGGAAGGACAAACCAGAAGACTGAGTACAGGATTAATGGTCAGTTACTTAAGAGTGTGGATGAACAAAGGGACCTTGGGGTTCAAATCCATACATCCCTCAAGGTCACTGCACAGGTTGATAGGGTGGCTAAGAAGGCCTATGGGATGCTAGGCTTCATTAACAGGGAGATTTAGTTCAAGAGTAGAGAGGTCATGTTGCAACTCTACAAATCTCTGGTGAGACCGCACTTAGAGTATGGTGTTCAATTCTGGTCACCTCATTATAGGAAGGATGTGGAAGCTATGGAGAGGGTGCAGAGGAGATTTACCAGGATGTTGCCTGGTTTGGAGAACAAGTCATATGAAGCAAGGTTAGCAGAGCTGGGTCTTTTCTCTTTGGAGCATAGAAGAATGAGAGGGGACTTGATAGAGGTCTACGAGATTATGAGAGGCATAGATAGGGTGGATAGTCAGTACCTGTTTCCCAGGGCACCAATAGCAAACACCAGAGGGCATATGTACAAAATTAAGGGAGGGAAGTTTAGGGGAGACATCAGGGGTAAGTTGTTTACACAGAGGGTTCTGAGTGCCTGGAATGACTTGCCAGCGATGGTGATGGAGGCTAAAACATTAGGGGTATTTAAGAGCCTCTTGGACAGGCACATGAATGAATGAAAAATGGAGGGAATGGGGTTGTGCGGGTTTAGTACTTTCTTTTAAGGATTATATGGGTTGGCACAACATGGAGGGCTGAAGGGTCTGTACTGTGCTGTAGTGTTCTATGGTTCTATAGATGCTCTCATGGAAAAGTACAGAAGAAATGTGGCAAATGTTTAGGGGGTATTTGTGTGGAGTTCTACAGAGGTACATTCCAGCGAGACAGGGAAGTTATGGAAGGGTACAGGAACCATGGTGTACAAAGGCTGTAATAAATCTAGTCAAGAAGAAAAGCTTACAAAAGGTTTAGAGAGCGAGGTAATGTTAGAGATCTAGAAGATTATAAGGCCAACAGGAAGGAGCTTAAAAAAGAAATTAGGAGATCCAGAAGTGGCTTCAAGAAGGCCTTGGCGGGAAAGATTAAGGAAAACTCCAAGGCATTCTACAAGTATTTGAAGAGCAAGATGATAAGATGTAAAAGAATAGGACCTATCAAGTGTGACAGTGGGAAAGTGTATATGGAACCGGAGGAAATAGCAGAGGTACTTAATGAATACTTTACTTCAGTATTCACTATGGAAAATCATCTTGGTGATTGTAGTGATGACTTGCAGCAGACTGAAAAGCTTGAGCATGTAGATATTAAGAAAGAGGATTTGCTGGAGCTTTAGGAAAGCATCAAGTTGGATAAGTCACCAGGACCAGTGAGAGGTAAACCCAGGCTACTGTGGGAGGTGAGGGAGGAGATTTCTGAGCCTCTGGTGATAATCTTTGCATCATCAATGGGGACGGGAGAGGTTCCAGAGGATTGGAGGGTTGTGGATGTTGTTCCTTTATTCAAGAAAGGGAGTAGTGATGGCCCAGGATATTATAGTCTAGTGAGTCTTACCTCAGTGGTTGGTAAGTTGATGGAGAAGATCCTGAGAGGCAGGATTTATGAACATTTGGAGAAGTATAATATGATTAGAAATAGTCAGCATGGCTTTGTCAAGGGCAGGTCATGCCTTCCGAGCCTGATTGAATATTTTGAGGATGTGACTAAACACATTGATGAAGGAAGAGCAGTAGATGTAGTGTATATGGATTTCAGCAAGGCATTTGATAAGGTACCCCATGCAAGGCTTATTGAGAAAGTAAGGAGGCATGGGATCCATGGGGACATTGCTTTGTGGATCCAGAATTGGCTTGCCCACAGAAGGCAAAGAGTGGTTTTAGTCAGGTCATATTCTGCATGGAGGTAGGTCACCAGTGGAATGCCTCAGGGATCTGTTATGGGACCCTTCCTCTTAGTAATTTTTATAAATGACCTGGATGAGGAAGTGGAAGGATGGGTTAGTAAGTTTGCTGATGACACAAAGGTTGGAGGTGTTGTGCATAGTGTGGAGGGCTGTCAGAGGTTATAGCGGGACATTGATAGGATGCAAAACTGGGCTGAGAAGTGGCATATGGAGTTCAATCTAGATAAGTATGAAGTGGTTCATTTTGGTGGGTCAAATATGATGGCAAAATATAGTATTAATGGTAAGACTCTTGGCAGTGTGGAGGATCAGAGGGATCTTGGGGTCCGAGTCCATAGGATGCTAAAAGCAGCTGCGCAGGTTGTCTCTGTGGTTAAGAAGGCATACGGTGTATTGGCCTTCATTAATCATGGAATTGAATTTAGGAGCTGAGAGTTAATGTTGCAGCTATCTAGGATCCTGGTCAGACCCCACTTGGAGTACTGTGCTCAGTTCTGGTCGCCTCACTACAGGAAGGATATGGAAACCATAGAAAGGGTGCAGAGGAGATTTACAAGGATGTTGCATGGATTGGGGAGCGTGCCTTATGAAAGCAGGTTGAGTGAACTCGGCCTTTTCTCCTTGGAGCGACGGAGGATGAAAGGTGACCTGATAGGGGTGTATAAGATGATGAGAGGTATTGATCACGTGGATAGTCAGAGGCTTTTTCCCAGGGCTGAAATGGTTGCCACAAGAGGACATGGGTTTAAGGTGCTGGGGAGTAGGTGCAGAGGAGCTGTCAGGGGTAAGTGTTTTACTTAGAGAGTGGTGAGTATGTGGAATGGGCTGCCAGCAGAGGTGGTGGAGGCGGATATGATAGTGTCTTTTAAGAGACTTTTGGATAGGTACATGGAGCTTAGAAATATAGAGGTCTATAGGTAAGCCTAGTAATTTCTAGGGTAGGGACATGCTCAGCACAACCTTGTGGGCCGAAGGGCCTGTATTGTGCTGTAGGTTTTCTATGTTTCTATATTTTTGTGTGATACTTTTGTCACACACGTTCCTTTGACTGGAATGTCTGCCCCTGAATACCCAGTCAATTTTATATTTGTCTGATGTAACTTTGGTCTTTAATGCATTAAACTCAGATTCTGCAAGACCATTTACTTGTGCTCCAGTATCAAGTTTAAACAGAATATTGTTTTGATTCACTTGCAATGGAATAGTCCAGTCATTCTTACTTTGTTTGTTTTCACAAAGCACATCTATATAAAACTCCTCAAATTCATTTTCAAGCACTGCATTTACTTGTTTTATTTTCTTTCTACTTCTGCAATAGCGTGAAAAATGATTACTCTTACTGCAGTCGTTGCACATTTTCCAATATGCTGGACACTTTTTTTTGGCCAGTGCTGCTGCCCACAGCGATCACATGACATCTTGCTCTCTGTCGGTTTCGTTGTCGCTTCATTATTTTTTCTAATATGTTCGTGCACAGCGTGTACGTTGCAGCTCTCAATAAAAAAGTTCTTTAGCCTGCTACATCACGATTTCCGAAGCTTTGCAGAGCAACAAAGCTGTTTCCAAATCTAAATCTTGTTCTCTTAACAGTCATTATCAGACCATTATCCAGAATACTGTAAACAATTCTGTCCTTAATGAGAGAGTCTGTCAGTTCTGCAAATTCGCATGTTTTACTGCGGTGTCTCAACTCCGTAACAAATAGATCAATCGTTTGACCAGCTTTCTGCTTACAAGTATAAAATTTGTACCTTTCATACATCACATTACGCTTTGGTATACAAAATGCTTCAAATTTATCCATTATTGCTTTTAGATTCAAATTATCAATTGTTTGTTGCATTGAGACTTGGTTAACAGTGAACATTACCAGAAGCAGCTATTAGACCTGAAGGTTTTATGATTTTCAGAATGCATCGAACCTTGAATTCTGGTAAGAAAAGAGGCTGTGTCTGCTTTTCAGTCATTTCTCGTTCATGCACGGACATTGGGGTTATGTCGACTTTTTGTTCCTCTGGCTTAGAACAACTAATGATTAAATGTAGACTATTCTATTTGCCTTGGGATTCTCATTTATGATTCTGGCTGCAGTTTACATGCCACCAGTGGATTATAAGCAAGCATTTGCGAAACTACAAAATTGTCTGTAAACAAAATCTAGCCAATCCTGACACATTTCAAATTATAGTTCGCAACTTTAACCAAGCCTGTTTGAAGAAAACCCTGTTCAAGTATCACCAGCATGCACCCTGTTGCACCAGAGGTCCCAACACACTAAATCACTGCTACACTATGATAAGGAATGTCTGTCGTTCTTTCTGGAGACCGCACTTTGGCCAGTCGGGTCATTTGGCTGGACTCCTGCTACCTGCATACAGATAGAGCCTAAAGAGTATTGCTCCAGAGATCAAGACCACCAGGAGGTGGTCACGGGAGGCTGAGGAATGGTTATAGGATTGCTTTGAGTCAATGGACTGGCTGTGTTCAAGAACTCATCTGAGGACCTGAATGACCAGGGTCATTACAGATTTTGTTAAAACGATATGGATGAGTGTGTCCCATGAAATCATTCAGAGTTTTCCCCAATCAGAAGTCCTGGATGAACAATGAAATACGGGACCTGCTGAAAGTTTGATCAGAGGCATTCAAATCAGGAGATCTAAAGTGCTACAAGAGGTGCAGGTATGATCTCCAGAAAGCCAGCTTTCGGGTGAAGTGGAGATTCTGGACTAGACTGGATTCAATGAGGGATGCTCGACAGCTTTAGCAGGGTTAAAATGCCATAACCTCCTACAAAGTTAAATTTAACACCACAAGGGACAGCAGAGCTTTGCTTCCAGATGAGCTCAATGCCTTCTATGCTCGCTTTGATCACCAGAACAGGGAGGAACCATCACGCATCCCCATGTCTCCCAATGATCCTTTGATCTCAGTATCTGAAGTTGTCATGCAGGCTGCCTTCAACAGAGTGAATCCAACGAAAGCATCTGGTCCAGATGGAGTACCTGGCCAAGTACTGACAACCTGTGCTGACCAACTAGCTGGTATATTTATGAATATTTTCAACCTCTTGCTCTGGTAGTTTGTAGTACCCAACTGCTTCAAGTAGGCTTCAATCCTACCGGTGCCTAAGAAAAGTGTGGCAACGTGTCTAGATGGCTGTCATCCAATAGCACTAGCAACCATAGTGATGAAGTGTTTTGAGAGGCTGATGTTGAAGCATATAAGCTCCTGTCTGAATGGTGACTTAGATCTGCTCCAATTCACCTACAGAAGCAACAGCACTACAGCAGATCTGATTTCCTTGATTCTTCACATAACCCTGGAACATCTGGACAGCAAAGATGCATAGATCAGGATGTTCTTTATTGATTGCAGCATTTAACATTATCATCCCCTCAAAACTAATCTCCAAGATCGGGACCTCAATGGCCCTTGAGCAATTGGATCCTGGATTTTCTCACTTGTAGACCCCAGTCAGTTCAAATTGGCAAAAACATTCACAATGCACAATCTTCATTAGCACAGGAGCACTGCAGGGATTTGTAATTAGCCCCCACTCTACTCAATTTACACCTGTGACTGTGTGGCTAAATACAGCTTCAACACCATATACAAGTTTACTGATTACACCACTTGTGGGCTGTATCAAAGGGGGTGAAGAATCAGCATACAGGAGAGAGACTGAAAACTTAGCTGAGTGGTGTGATAACAACAACCTCTCACTCTATGTCAGTAAGACCAAAGATGGTGCAGGGGCAGGAATGACTACTTCAAGTACCAGGCTATCGATGTTTCAGTAAAGACAGGGAAGGAGGCAAAAGAGGTGGGGGTGTGGCACTGTTGATCAGAGGCTGCAGAAAAGGAGGAAGTCTTGGAGGGGTTGTCTACAGAGTCTCTATGGGTGGAAGTTAGGAACAGGAATGGGTCAATAACTCTACTGGGTATTTTTTATAGACCACCTAATAGCAACAGGGACATTGAGGAGCAGATAGGGAGACAGTTTCTGGAAAGGTATAATAATGTGTTGTTGGCGTGGGAGATTTTAATTTCCCAAATATTGATTGGCATCTCCCTAAAATGAGGGGATTAGATGGGGTGAAGTTTCCTAGGTGTTTTTTCAGGAAGGTTTCTTGACACAATATGTAGATAAGCCTACAAGAGGAACGGCTGTACTTGATCTGGTATTGGGAAATGAACCTGGTCAGGTGTCAGATCTCTCAGTGGGAGAGCATTTTGGAGATAATGATCACAATTCTATCTCCTTTATCATAGCATTGGAGAGGGATAAGAACAGACAAGTTAGAGAAACATTTAATTGAAGTAAGGGGAAATATGAAGCTATCAGGCGGTTGGAAGCATAATTTGGAAACAGATGTTCTCAGGGAAATGTATGGAAGAAATATGGCAAATGTTCAGGGGATATTTGCGTGGCGTTCTCCGTAGGTATGTTTCAATGAGACAGGGAAAGGATGGTAGACTACAGGAACTGTGGTGTACAAAGGCTGTTGTAAATCTAGTCAAGAAGAAAAGAAGAGCTTACAAAAGGTTCAAAAAACTAGGTAATGATAGAGATCTAGAAGATTATAAGGTGAGCAGGAAGGAGCTTAAGAATGAAATTAGGAGAAGGGGCCATGAGAAGGCGTTAGCAGACAGGATTAAGGAAAACCCAAGGCATTTTACAAGTATGTGAAGAGCAAGAGGATAAGACATGAGAGAATAGGACCAATCAAGTGTGACAGTGGAAAAGAGTGCATGGAACTGGAGGAGATAGCAGAGGTACTTAATGAATACTTTGCTTCCGTATTCACTACGGAAAAGGATCTTGGCGATTGTAGGGATGATTTGCAGCAGACTGAAAAGCTTGAGCATGTAGATATTAAGGAAGAGGATGATCTGGAGCTTTTGGAAAGCATTAAGTTGGATAAGTCACCGGGACCGGACGGGATGTACCCCAGGCTACCGCAGGAAGCAATAGAGGAAATTGCTGAGCCTTTGGCAATCTTTGCTTCATCAATGAGGGCGGGAAAGGTTCCGGAGGATTGGAGGGTTGTGAATGTTGTTCCCTTATTCAAGAAAGGGAGTAGGGATAGCCCAGGATGATCCTGTTTGAATTTTTTGAGAATATGACTAAACACACAGATGATGTTAGAGGAGTAGATGTGGTGTATATGGATTTTAGCAAGGCATTTGATAAGATTCCCCATGCAAGGCTTATTGAGGAAGTAAGGAGGCATGGAATACAAGGGGACATTGCTTTGTGGATCCAGAAATGGCTTGCTCACAGAAGGCAAAGAATGGTTGTAGATGGGTCATATTCTGCATGGAGGCTGGTGACCAGTGGTGCACTTCAGGGATCTTTTCTGGGACCCCTACTCTTCATGATTTTTATAAATGTCCTGGATAAGGAAGTGGAGGAATTGGTTAGTAAATCTGCTGATGACACAAAGGGTGGGGGTGTTGTGGATAGTGTAAAGGGCTGTCAGAGGTTACAGCGGGACATTTATAGGGTGCAAAACTGGGCTGAGAAATGGTAGATGGGGTTCAGCCCAGTTAAGAGTGAAGTGGTTCATTTAGGTAGGTCAAATATGATGGCAGAATATAGCATTAATGGTAAGGCTCTTGGCAGTGTGGAGGATCAGAGGGATCTTGGGGTCCAAGTCCATTGGACGCTCAAAGCTGCTAAGCAGGTTTGCTCTGTGGTTAAGAAGGCATATGGTGCATTGGCCTTTATCAATTGTAGGATTGAGTTTAAGATCCGAGAGGTAATATTGCCGCTATATAGGACCCTGGTCGGACCCCACTTGGAGTACTGTGCTCAATTCTGGTCGCCTCATTACAGGATGGACGTGGAAACTATAGAAAGCGTGCAGAGGAGATTTACAAGGATATTGCCTAGATTGGGGAGCATGGCTTATGAGAATAGGTTGCGTGAACTCGGCCTTTTTTCCTTGGAGCGACAGAGGATGAGAGGTGATCTGATAAGGGTGTACAAAATAATGAGAAGCATTGATTGTGTGGATAGTCAGAGGCTTTTTCCCAGGGCTGAAATGGCTAGCACAAGAGGGTTTTTAGGTGCTTGGAAGTAGGTATAGAGGAGATGTCAGGAATAAGTTTTTTACACAGAGAGTGGTGAGTGCGTGGAATGGGCTGCCGGCAGCGTTGGTGGAGGCAGAAACAATAGGTCTTTTAAGGGACTCCTGGATAGGTACATGGAATTTCAAAAAATAGAGGGCTATGAGTAAGCCAAGGTAGTTCTAAGGTAAGGACATGTTTGGCACAGCTTTGTGGGCCAAAGTGCCTGTGTTGTGCTGTAGGTTTTCTATGTTTCTAAATGATTGTAGATTTCAGGAGAGAGAAACCAGAGGTCTATGAACCAGTACTCATCAGATCAGAGGTGGAGAGGAGCAGTAACTTTAAATTCCTGGGCATCACTATCTCAGAGGATTTGTCCTGGACCCATCACATAAATATTATTGCGAAGAAAGCACGACAGCATCTCTACTTCCTCAGGAGTCTGCAGGGATTTAGCATGTCATCATATACCTTGGCAAACTTCTATAGATGTGCGGTGGAAAGTGTGCTGACTGGCTGCATTATGGCCTGGTATGGGAACACTGATGCCTTTGAGCAGAAGATCCTACAAAAGGTTGTGGATTCAGCCCAGTACATCATGGGTAAAGCCCTCCTGACTATTATATAACCATATAACAATTACAGCACAGAAACAGGCCATCTCGGCCCTTCTAGTCCGTGCCGAACGCTTACTCTCACCTAGTCCCACCTACCTGCACTCAGCCCATAACCCTCCATTCCTTTCCTGTCCATATACCTATCCAATTTTTTTTTAAATGACAAAATCAAACCTGCCTCTACCACTTCTACTGGAAGCTTGTCCCACACAGCTACCACTCTCTGTGTGAAGAAATTCCCCCTTGTGTTACCCCTAAACTTTTGCCCCTTAACTCTCAACTCACATCCTCTTGTTTGAATCTCTCCTACTCTCAATGGAAAAAGCCTATCCACATCAACTCTATCTATCCCCCTCATAATTTTAAATACCTCTATCAAGTCCCCCCCCCTCAACCTTCTATGCTCCAAAGAATAAAGACCTAACTTGTTCAACCTTTCTCTGTAACTTGGGTGCTGAAACCCAGGTAACATTCTAGTAAATCTCCTCTGTATTCTCTCTATTTTGTTGACATCTTTCCTATAATTCGGTGACCTGAACTGTATACAATAAAGCACATCTACATGAAAAGCAGCATTCATCATCAAAGATCCTCACCACCCAGGCCATGCTCTTTTCTCGCTGCTGCAATCAGGCAGAAGGTACAGGTTCCTCAGGGCTAACATCACCAGGTTTAAGAACCATTACTACCTCTCAACTATTAGGCTCTTGAGCAAAAGGGGATAGTTACAGTCATTTAAGGACTCTGTTATATTGTTATTTCATGCTTGTTATTTATTGCTATTTATGTATATCTGTATTTGTACAATTTGTTACAGTTTAGAGTTCCTGATGCTTTCAGTTACTGTCCTATGGATTTGCTGTGTATGCCCACAGGAAAGGAATCTCAGAGTTGCATGTGGTGACGTGTATGTACTCTGATTAGGCTTTTCAGTGTTCCCCAGGGGAATGTTCTCAACTTGGATGGTTGGAGGTTTAGGAGCTTGATCTGGAGCAGGTTGGTGCAATACTTGGGATTTCCTGATGTTTAGATCAAGTCCCAGGAACCTGTATGCTCTGGAAAAATCATCCATTATGTACAGCAGATCCTCCTCTGAGTGAGCTATGATGGCTTGTCGTCTGCATATTGGAGCACCATGATGGAAGTAGTTGACACCTTGCTCTTTGCCTTGAACCTGTTAAGGTTAAAGAGCCCCCTTTCTGTCCTGTAGAGAATCTGTACTCCTTGTGGGAGGCCTTGGCCTGTCAGGTGAAGAATAGTTGCAATGAAAACAACAGAGTTGGGGCAATAATGCACCCTTGTTTGCCTCCAGTCTCGACCTGAAGAGCTGCTGTTGTTGACGACTGTTGCATTCATCATTGTGTAAGAGCTGCAGGAGATATTTCTCTAGGCACCCAAACACCAAGCTTCTGGTCTATAAAGCTGTAGTCCTTCCGTCCTTGCTGTATGGAATGCAGTCATGAACAACATACTACAGGCACATAACATCCCTAGAAACTTATCGTCAAAGATGCTTCTGAAAGATTCTGAGAGTTAGTTGTAAAAATAGGCATGTTAACTCCAGCATCCTGGAGGAAGGTAACATTAACTCCATAGCCACAGTCATGTCTCAACACCAATTGCAATGGGTCAGCCACATCATCTGTATGCCTGACTCCCACCTCCCTAAACAGTTCCTGTTCGGCCAACTCAAGGATGCAAAATGAACTCCTGGAGGGCCAAAAAAGTGGTTCAAGGACAATATCAAGCCCTGTGTGAAGAAGTGTCACATCAGCCTGAATGGATGGGAGAAATTAGCACAGGATAGGAAAAGCTGTAGGATTGTCAATGTGAGGGGACTGCACAGCTCGGAGAATAGCTCTACTGTGTCATTGAGACTGCGAAAGGCCCAGCCACCTACATTCACCACCACTTCAATTACCTACACCAGCCAACACTACATTGGGACTTGTGGATCATGGATCAGCCTCTACAGTCATCTCAAGACCCAGAGGTGACCAGATGAACCACCGGGAGAAGAATCATAATCAACTACAAGAGGTCGCTGATGGTGATGGTACTCTGATAATAAATTTTACTTTGAAATTTTATCTTTGAAAGTCTTAACCTATTCAACCTTTCCCTATAACTTAGGTCTTCAAGTCCTGACATCATCCTTGTAAAAGTTATCTGCACTCTTTCAACCTTATTAATATCTTTCCTATCGGTAGGTGACCAAAACTGCACACAATACAAATTTAGGCCTTACCAACATCTTATACAACTCCTGTACTCAATACATTGATTTATGAAGGCCATATAACCATATAACAATTACAGCATGGAAACAGGCCATCTCGGCCCTTCTAGTCCGTGCTGATCACTTACTCTCACCTAGTCCCACCTACCTGCACTCAGCCCATAACCCTCCATTCCTTTCCTGTCCATATAACTATCCAATTTTTTAAAAATGACAATATCGAACCTGCCTCTACCACTTCTACTGGAAGCTTGTTCCACACAGCTATCACTCTTTGAGTAAAGAAATTCCCCCTTGTGTTACCCCTAAACTTTTGCCCCTTAACTCTCAACTCACGTCCTCTTGTTTGAATCTCTCCTACACTCAATGGAAAAAGCCTATCCATGTAAACTCTATCTATCCCCCTCATAATTTTAAATACCTCTATCAAGTTCCCCCCGTTAACCTTCTATGCTCCAAAGAATAAAGACCTAACTTGTTCAACCTTTCTCTGTAACTTAGGTGCTGAAACCCAGGTAACATTCTAGTAAATCTCCTCTGTACTCTCTCTATTTTGTTGACATATTTCCTATAATTCAATGACCAGAACTGTACAAAATACTCCAAATTTAGCCTCACCAATGCCTAGTACAATTTTAACATTACATCCCAACTCCTATACTCAATGCTCTGATTTATAAGGGCCAGCATACCAAAAGCTTTCTTCACCACCCTGTCCACATGAGAATCCACCTTCAGGGAACTATGCACCATTATTCCTAGATCACTCTGTTCTACTGCATTCCTCAATGCCCTACCATTTACCATGTATGTCCTATTTGGATTAGTCCTACCAAAATATAGCACCTCACACTTATCAGCATTAAACTCCATCTGCCATCTTTCAGCCCACTCTTCTAACTGGTCTAAATCTCCCTGCAAGCTTTGAAAACCTACTTTATTATCCACAATGCCACCTATCTTAGTATCATCTGCATACTTACTAATCCAATTTACCACCCCATCATCCAGATCATTAATGTATATGACAAACAACATTGGACCCAGTACACATCCCTGAGGCACACCACTAGTCACCGGCCTCCAACCTGACAAACAGTTATCCACCACTACTCTCTGGTATCTCCCATCCAGCCACTGTTGATTCCATTTTACTACTTCAATATTAATTTCTAATGATTGAACCTTCCTAACTAACCTTCCGTGTGGAACCTTGTCAAAGGCCTTACTGAAGTCCATATAGACAACATCCACTGCTTTACCCTCATCAACTTTCCTAGTAACCTATTCAAAAAATTCAATAAGATTTGTCAAACATAACCTTCCATGCACAAATCCATGTTGACTGTTCCTAATCAGACCCCGTCTATCCAGATAATTATATATACCATCTCTAAGAATACTTTCCATTAATTTACCCACCACTGACATCAAACTTACAGACCGATAATTGCTAGGTTTACTCTTAGAACCCTTTATAAACAATGGAACCACATGAGCAATACGACAATCCACCAGCACCATCCCCATTTCTAATGACATTTGAAATATTTCTGACAGAGCCCCTGCTATTTCTACACTAACTTCCCTCAAGGTCCTAGGGAATATCCTATCAGGTCCCAGAGATTTATCCACTTTTATATTCTTTAAAAGCACCAGCACTTCCTCTTCTTTAATCATCATGGTTTCCATAGCTACCCTACTTGTTTCCCTTACCTTACCCAATTCAATATCCTTCTCCTTAGTGAATACCAAAGAAAATAAATTGTTCAAAATCTCTCCCATCTCCTTTGGCTCCACACATAGCTGTCCACTCTGATTCTCTAAGGAACCAATTTTATCCCTCACTATCCTTTTGCTATTAATATAATTGTAGAAACCCTCTGGATTTATTTTCCAATGTGCCAAAAGCTTTCTTTACAACCCTATCCACCTGTGACACCACACTCAATAAATTATGGACCTGTATTCCCGATCCCACATTCTACCACATTCCCAAAGTGCAACACCTCTCACCTGTCTGCATGAAATTCCATCAGCCATTTTTCAGCCCATTTTTCCAGCTGGTCCAGATCCTGCTGCAAGCCATGATAGACTTCCTCACTGTCACCTACACACCTAGTCTTGGAGTCTTCTGCGAATTTGCTGATCCAGTCAACCACATTATCATCCAGATCATTGATATAGATGGCGAATGACAGACCCAGCGCAGCACACTAGTCACAGGTTTTCAGTCAGAGAAGAAACCATCTTCCACCACTCTCTAGCTTCTTCCACAAAGTCAATGTCTAATCCAGTTTATTATTTCAATGTCCTATGTGGGACTTCGTCAAATGTCTTGCTAAAGTCCATGTAGACAACATCCACTGCCCTGCTTTCATCCACTTTCTGGGTATCTTCCTTGAAAAATTCTATAAGATTGATCAGACATGACCTACCACACTCAAAACCATGTTGACTTAATCTCATAAGTCCCTTTCTATCCAATTTAAAATCAGCAACTTTAAATTCCTCGGTGTTATCATTTTGGAAGACCTGTCCTGGTCCCAGCGTGTGAGAACATTTATGAAGAAAGCACTGCAGCGCCTCTACTTCCTTGGGAGTTTGTGAAGATTCAGCATGATATCTAAAACATTGACAAACTATTATATTGACTAGCTGCATCACAGCCTGGTATGGAAACACCTATGCTCTTCAACAGAAATTCCTACAAAAAGTAGTGGATACAGCCTAGTCTATCAGAGGTAAAGCACTCCCCATCATTGAGCACATCTACATGAAGCATTGTCCCAGGAAAGCAGCGTCCATCATAAGGAACCCCACCAACCAGGTCATGCTCTCTTCTCACTGCTGCCATCGGGAAAAGGGTACAGGAACCTCAGTACATGCACCACCAGGTTCAGAAAGTTACTACCCCTCAAAAATCAAGCTCTTAAACCAAAGTGGATAATTTCATTCAACTTCACTTTGATGACACAAAGGTTGGAGGTGTTGTGGATAGTGTTGAGGGCTGTCAGAGGTTACAGCGGGACATTGATAGGATGCAAAACTGGGCTGAGAAGTGGCAGATGGAGTTCAACCCAGATAAGTGTTAAGTGGTTCATTTTGGTAGGTCAGATATGATGGCAGAATATAGTATTAATGGTAAGACTGTTGGTAGCGTGGAGGATCAGAGGGATCTTGGGGTCCGAGTTCATAGGGCACTCAAAGCTGCTGCGCAGATTGACTCTGTGGTTAAAGAGGCATACAGTGTATTGGCCTTCATCAATCGTGGGATTGAGTTTAGCAGCTGAGAGATAATGTTGCAGCTATATAGGATGCTGGTCAGACCCCACTTGGAGTACTGGGCTCAGTTCTGGTCGCCTCACTATAGTCAGAGACTTTTTCCCAGGGTTGAAATGGCTAGCACGAGACAGATATGATAGGGTCTTTTAAGAGACTCCTAGATAGGTACATGGAGCTTAGAAAAATAAAGGCTATGAGAAACTCTAGGTAATTTCTAAGATAAGGACATGTTCGCCAAAGCTTTGTGGGCCAAAGGGCCTGTATTGTGCTGTTGTTTTTCTATGTTTCTATGTTTCACTTGCCCCATCATTGAAATATTCCCACAACCTATCGAACAGACACAAAATACCACAGGAACTCAGCAGGATAGGCAGCATCTATGGAAAAGAGTACAATTGACGTTTCAGGCCGAGACCCTTTATCAGGACTGAAGAAAAAAAGACAAGGTGTCACTGCTAGCAGGTAGGGGGAGCAGAGGAAGAAGCACAAAATGATAGGTGAAACTGGGAATGGGAGGGTTGAAGTAAAGAGCTGGGAAGTTGATTGGTGAGATACAGGGCTGGAAAAGGGAGAGGACTGAAGACCATGGAAGAATTAAAAGGAGGAGGAGCACCAGAGGGAGGTGATAAGCAGGTAAGGAGATAAGGTGAGAGGGAAAAGGGAATGGAGAATGGAGGAGGAAGGAGGGGCATTACCAGAAGTAAGAGAAATCAATGTTCATGCCATCAGTTGACAGCTACCCAGACAGAATATAAGGTGCTGCTCTTCCAACCTGATAGCAGCCTCATCACATCTGCAAATTCCCAGCTCTTTACTTCACACCTCCTGGTTTCACTTATCACATTGTGTTTCTTCCTCCCTTCCCTCCATCTTCTAGCTCTGACTCCTCCTCTTTCTTTTCTTCCATCCTGATGAAGTGTCTTGAAACATTGACTGTTTACTTTTTTCTATAGATGCTGCCTGGCCTGCTGAGTTCCTCCTGCATTTTGTGTGTGTTGCTTTGATTTCCAGCAACTGCAGATTTTATCTTGTGTTTGTGATTGGTCCATATCTACAGACTCATTTTCAAGAACTATTGAGTATGCCCACAAGAAAACAAATCAGAGTTGTATATAGTGACATATATGATCTTTGATAATAAAATTACTTTGTACATTGAACTTATAAATCTGCTACTTTAGAATACCTTATAATAACTTACTTACTACTGATATCAGGCTCACCGGCCTGTAATTTTCCAGCTTATTCCTTGAGCGTTTCTTAAACAACAGAAGAATGTTAGCTATCCTCCAGTCCTTTGGCACCTCTCCCGTGGCTAAAGATGTTTTAAATATCTCTGCTAGGGCTCTTGCAATTTCTGTACTTGCCTCCTACTGGGTCTGAGAAAACACCTTATCAGGCCCTGGAGATTGATTCACCTTAACTTGTTTCAAGATAACAAGTACCTCCTGCTTTGTTTCTGTACACAGTCCAGCAACTCCCTCCTTCTTTGCCTCACTTCTATAGATGCTGTCCATCTCCTGATTAAATATAAGTACAAAAAATCCATTTAACATCTCCCGCATCTCTTTCATTCCATGCTTAGATTATCACTCTGATCTTATAGAGGACCAATTTTGTCCCTTGCTACCCTTTTGCTCTTAATATATCTGTAGAATTCTTTAGGATTCTCCTTCACCTTGTCTTCTAGAGCAACTTCTGTTAGCTCTCCTGATATACTTCTGCATCACCTTCTGGGATGGTGGGAGGCTACTGCAATAGATCCAAATAGGTTGCAGAAACTTGTTAAATTAGTCAGCTCTATCATGGGTACCAGCCTCTGTAGTATCCAAGATATCTTCAAGGAACGGTGCTTTAGGGAGGCAGCATCCATCATTAAGGATCCTCACCATCCAGGACGTGCTCGCTTCACAGTGTTACCATGTAACCATATAACAATTACAGCACGGAAACAGGCCATCTCAGCCCTTCTAGTCCATGCCGAACGCTTACTCTCACCTAATCCCACTGACCTGCACTCAGCCCATAACCCTCCATTTCTTTCCCGTCCATATACCGTAGATTTCGTACTACAGAGCGCACCTGATTAAAAGCCGCAGGCTCTAATTTTAGAAAGAAAATCAATTTTGTACTTGTACAAGCCGCACCGGATTTTAAGCCGCAGGTGTCCCACGTTGTAATATGAGATATTTACACAGAAAGATATTACACGTGAGGATTTTTTAACTTTTAATTAAATCCGTATGGTAACATAAACAAATACATATTGCAAATGCTTTTTTTCGAACCGTGCCTGTAACACGGCTACTTTTAAATATACATACGTATCGGTAACACACAAATTACGTTGCGTATACTTTTTTACTGAACAGTGCACGAACAACATTCCAATATCTCCTAACGACTGGTAAAAAAATATATACTGCAGCCTACCAGGAAAAGTTATTGATCGCCTTTAACTTAAAAGCAGCGTTCGCGCGCGGGTCTAATGCGCTCCCCCCCCCCACCTTTCCGTTTATCGCAAACCGGTATTTTCCCACAAGACGCAGCGAAACCGGATGTGACGTCATAGCATCCCGGGATGTAGTACAGAAAACAAATATACTTAAAACACTTCTAACTTTAACTAGAAAATACTAACAAATGAATTACTAAGCGAAAATATTATAAACTAAATAACTGCCATAAAGGCAGCACAATGCTTCAAGTGTTTTCCATGTTGATGAGGGTGAGTGCAAATGACTGATTTACAATAATTTAATTGTGAAAGTGCGCTTGATTTATCGTACAATTTCATTGGACCTCTGTGAACTACTCATCAATTTTATTGGTCTACTGTTACGAGGCAAAATGTTTTTGGCAGCATGAAAAAAACCATGCATTAGCCGCACCGTAGTAAAGGCCGCAGTGTTCAAAGCTGTTCAAAGCGTGGGAAAAAAGTAGCAGCTTATAATCCTGCATCTACGGTAACTATCCAATTTTGCTTTAAATGACAATAACGAACCTGCCTCTACCACTTCTTCTGGAAGCTCATTCCACACAGCTACCACTCTCTAAGTAAAGAAATTCTCCCTCATGTTACCCTTAAAATTTTGCCCCTTAAGTCCCAACTCATGTCCTCTTGTTTGAATCTCTCCTACACTCAATGGAAAAAGCCTATCCATGTCAACTCTATCTATCCCCCTCATAATTTTAAATACCATTATCAACCTTCTACGCTCCAAAGAATAAAGACCTAACTTGTTCAATCTTTCCCTGTAACTTAGGTGCTGAAACCCAGGTAACATTCTAGTAAATCTTCTCTGTACTCTCTCTATTTTATTGACATCTTTCCTATAATTCGGTGACCAGAACTGTACACAATACTCCAAATTCGGCCTTACCAATGCCTTGTACAATTTTAACATTACATCCCAACTCCTATACACAATGCTCTGATTTATAAAGGCCAACATATAACCATATAACAATTACAGCACGGAAACAGGCCATCTCAGCCCTTCTAGTCTGTGCCGACACTTACACTCACCTAATCCCACTGGCCCGCACTCAGCCCATAACCCTCCATTCCTTTCCTGTCCATATACCTATCCAATTTTACTTTAAATGACAATACCAAACCTGCCTCTACCACTTCTACTGGAAGCTCATTCCACTCAGCTACCACTCTCTGAGTAAAGAAATTCCCCCTCGTGTTACCCTTAAACTTTTGCCCCCAACTCTCAAATCATGTCCTCTTGTTTGAATCTTCCCTACTCTCAATGGAAAAAGCCTATCCATGTCAACTCGATCTATCCCCATCATTATTTTAAATACCTCTATCAAGTCCACCCTCAAGCTTCTACACTCCAAAGAATAAAGACCTAACTTGTTCAGCCTTTCCCTGTAACTTAGGTGCTGACACTCAGGTAACATTCTAGTAAATCTTCTCTGTACTCTCTCATTTTGTTGATAGTTTTCCTATAATTCGGTGACCAGAACTGTACACAATACTCCAAATTTGTCCTTACAATTTTAACATTACATCCCAACTCCCATACTCAATGCTCTGATTTATAAAGGCCAGCATACCAAAAGCTTTCTTCACCACCCTATCCATATGAGATTCCACCTTCAGTGAACTATGCACCATTATTCCTAGATCACTCTGTTCTACTGCATTCTTCAATGCCCTACCATTTACCATGTATGTCCTATTTGGATTAGTCCTACCAAAATGTAGCACCTCACACTTATCAGCATTAAACTCCATCCACCATCATTCAGCCCACTCTTCTAACTGGCCTAAACCTCTCTGCAAGCTTTGAAAACCTACTTCATTATCCACAATGCCACCTACCTTAGTATCATCTGCATACTTACTAATCCAATTTGCCACCCATCATCCAGATCATTAATGTATTGACAAGCAACATTAGACCCAATACAGATCCCTGAGGCACACCATTAGTCACCAGCCTCCAACCTGACAAACAGTTATCCACCCCTACTCTCTGGCATCACCCATCTAGCCACTGTTGAATCCATTTTACTACTTCAATATTAACACCTAACGATCGAATCTTCCTAACTAAACTTCCTTGTGGAACCTTGTCAAAGGCCTTACTGAAGTCCATCTAGACAACATCCACTGCTTTACCCTCATCAACTTTCCTCGTAACCTCTTCAAAAAATTCAATAAGATTTGTCAAACATGACCTTCCACGCACAAATCCATGCTGACTATTCCTAATCGGACCCTGTCTATCCAGATAATTATATATACCATCTCTAAGAATACTTTCCATTAATTTACCCACCACTGACATCAAATTGACAGGCCTATAATTGCTAGGTTTACTCTTAGAACCCTTTTTAAACAATGGAACTACATGAGCAATACGCCAGTCCTCCATCACCATCCCCGTTTCAAATGACATTTGAAATATTTCTGTCAGAGCCCCTGCTATTTCTACACCAACTTCCCTCAAGGTCCTAAGGAATCTCCTGTCAGGACCCGGAGATTTATCCACTTTTATATTCCTTAAAAGTGCCAGTACTTCCTCCTCTTTAATTGTCATAGTTTCCATAACTTCCCTACTTGTTTCCATATAACCATATAACCATATAACAATCACAGCACGGAAACAGGCCATTCCGGCCCTCCTAGTCCGTGCCGAACTCTTAATCTCACCTAGTCCCACCTACCCGCACTCAGCCCATAACCCTCCACTCCTTTCCTGTCCATATACCTATCCAATTTTACCTTAAATGACTCAACTGAACTGGCCTCTACTACTTCTACAGGAAGCTCATTCCACACAGCTATCACTCTCTGAGTAAAGAAATACCCCCTCGTGTTTCCCTTAAACTTTTGCCCCCTAACTCTCAAATCATGTCCTCTCGTTTGAATCTCCCCTACTCTCAATGAAAACAGCCTATTCACGTCAACTCTATCTATCCCTCTCAACATTTTAAATACCTCGATCAAATCCCCCCCTCAACCTTCTACGCTCCAATGAATAGAGACCTAACTTGTTCAACCTTTCTCTGTAACTTAAGTGCTGAAACCCAGGTAACATCCTAGTAAATTGTCTCTGCACTCTCTCTAATTTATTGATATCTTTCCTATAATTCGGTGACCAGAACTGTACACAATATTCCAAATTTGGCCTTACCAATGCCTTGTACAATTTTAACATTACATCCCAACTTCTGTACTCAATGCTCTGATTTATAAAGGCCAGCGTTCCAAAAGTCTTCTTCACCACCCTATCTACATGAGACTCCACCTTCAGGGAACTATGCACTGTTATTCCTAGATCTCTCTGTTCCACTGCATTCCTCAATGCCCTACCATTTACCCTGTATGTTCTATTTGGATTATTCCTGCCAAAATGTAGAACCTCACACTTCTCAGCATTAAACTTCATCTGCCAATGTTCAGCCCATTCTTCTAACCGGCATAAATCTCCCTGCAAGCTTTGAAAACCCACCTCATTATCCACAACACCTCCTACCTTAGTATCATCAGCATACTTACTAATCCAATTTACCGCCCCATCATCCAGATCATTTATGTATATTACAAACAACATTGGGCCCAAAACAGATCCCTGAGGCACCCCGCTAGTCACCGGCCTCCATCCCGATAAACAATTATCCACCACTACTCTCTGGCATCTCCCATCTAGCCACTGTTGAATCCATTTTATTACTCCAGCATTAATACCTAACGACTGAACCTTCTTAACTAACCTTCCATGTGGAACTTTGTCAAAGGCCTTGCTGAAGTCCATATAGACTACATCCACTGCCTTACCCTCATCAACATTCCTCGTAACTACTTCAAAAAATTCAATAAGGTTTGTCAAACATGACCTTCCACGCACAAATCCATGCTGGCTACTCCTAATCAGATCCTGTCTATCCAGATAATTATAAATACTATCTCTAAGAATGCTTTCCATTAATTTACCCACCACTGATGTCAAACTGCCAGGTCTATAATTGCCAGGCTTACTTCTAGAACCCTTTTTAAACAATGGAACCACATGAGCAATACGCCAATCCTCCGGCACAATCCCCGTTTCTAATGTCATCTGAAAGATCTCCGTCAGAGCTCCTGCTATCTCTACACAAACTTCCCTCAAGGTCCTGGGGAATAACCGGTCAGGACCCGGAGATTTATCCACTTTTAAATTTCTTAAAAGCGCCAGTACTTCCACCTCTTTAATTGTCATAGGTTCCATAACTTCCTTACTTGTTTCCCACACCTTACACCATTCAATATCCTTCTCCTTAGTGAATACCGAAGAGAAGAAATCGTTCAAAATCTCTCCCATCTCCCTCGGCTCCACACATAGCTGACCACCCTGATTCTCTAAGGGACCAATTTTATCCCTCACTATCCTCTTGCTTTTAATATAACTGTAGAAGCCTTTCGGATTTACTTCCACCTTATTTGCCAAACCAAACTCGTAACTTCTTTTAGCTTTTCTAATCTCTTTCTTAAGTTTCCTTTTACATTCTTTATATTCCTCGAGCAATTCCTTTACTCCATGCTGCCTATATCTATTGTTGACATCCCTCTTTTTTCGAACCAAGTTTCTAATATCCCTTGAAAACCATGGCGCTTTCAAACCTTTAACCTTTCCTTTCAACCGAACAGGAACATAAAGATTCTGTACCCTCATAATTTCACCCTTAAATGACCTCCATTTCTCTATTACATCCTTCCCATAAAACAACTTGACCCAATCCACTCTCTCTAAATCCCTGCGCATCTCCTCAAAGTTAGCCTTTCTCCAATCAAAAATCTCAACTCTAGGTCCAGTCCTGTCCTTCTCCATAATTATATTGAAGCTAATGCTATTGTGATCACTGGACCCGAAGTGCTTCCCAACACATACATCTGTCAGCTGACCTATCGCATTCCCTAACAGGAGATCCAACACTGCCCCATCTCTAGTCGGTACTTCTATGTATTGTTGCATAAAACTATCCTGCACACATTTCACAAACTCTAAACCATCCAGCCCTTTTACAGAATGAGCTTCCCAATCTATGTGTGGAAAATTAAAATCTCCCACAATCACCACCTTGTGTTTACTACAAATATCTGCTATCTCCTTACACATTTGCTCTTCCAACTCACGCTCCCCATTAGGTGGCCTATAATACACTCCTATCAGTGTTACTACACCTTTCCCATTCCTCAATTCCACCCAAATAGTCTCCCTAGAGGAGCTCTGTAATCTATCCTTCCAAAGCACCGCCATAAGATTTTCTCGGACAAGCAATGCAACACCTCCTCCTCTGGCCCCTCCTACTCTATCACACCTGAAGCAACTAAATCCAGGAATATTTAGTTGCCAATCACACCCTTCCTGCAACCATGTTTCACTAATAGCTACAACATCATAATTCCAGGTATCAATCCACACTTTAAGCTCATCCACCTTTCTTACAATGCTCCTAGCATTAAAATAGATACATTTAAGATACTCTCCACCTCCTCCTCTCTTTTCATCCCTAGCAATGCATTCAAATTTATTATCCTTTTCTTTCTTCTCCCCTACAACTTCGGGCTGAGCGCATCCCTTCTCCATCACCTGCCTTTCCTCCCTCACACACTGTCTACTTACTTGCTCTACTGGTGAACTAACCTCCTCTCTCATAGTTTCCTCAAATTGATTTCCGCCCCCCCCCCCCATCTTACTAGTTTAAAGTCTGCCCTGTAGCCCTAGCAAACCTCCCCGCTAGGATATTGGTCCCCCCAGGATTCAAGTGTAACCCGTCCTTCTTGAACAGGTCACGCCTGCCCCAGAAGAGGTCCCAATGATCCAGAAACTTGAATCCCTGCCCCCTGCTCCAATCCCTCAACCACGCATTCATCCTCCACCTAATTCCATTCCTACTCTCACTGTCACGTGGCACAGGCAGTAATCCTGAGATTACTACCTTTGCGGTCCTTCTTCTTAACTGCCTTCCTAACTCCCTATACTCTCGTTTCAGGACCTCTTCCCCTTTCCTACCTATGTCATTGGTACCTACATGTACCACAACCTCTGGCTCCTCACCCTCCCACTTCAGGATATCTTGGACGCGATCAGAAACGTCCCGGACCCTGGCACCAGGGAGGCAAACTACCATCCGGGACTCCCAATCACCTCCACAGAACCGCCTGTCTGAACCCCTGACTATCGAGTCCCCTATTACTATGGTCCTCTTTCTTCTATCCCTACCCTTCTGAGCTACAGGGCCGTCCTCTGTGCCAGAGGCCCGGCCACTGTCACTTCCTCCAGGTAGGCTGTCCCCCCCAACAGTACTCAAACATGAGTACTTATTGTCAAGTGGTACAGCCACTGGGGTACTCTCTAGTACCTGCCCCTTCCCCTTCCTGACCGTGACCCACCTATCTGCCTCCCGTGGCCCCGGAGTGACCACCTGCCTGTAACTCCTCTCTATCACCTCCTCACTCTCCCTGACCAGGCGAAGGTCATCGAGCTACAGCTCCAGTTCCCTAACTCGGTCCCTCAGGAGCTGCAGTTCGACACACCTGGCGCAGATGTGGACGTCCGGGAGGCTCGGAGACTCCAGGACCTCCCACATCCGACACCGAGAACAACAAGCTGCCCTCACACTCATACTTCCCGAATAACTGAAAATAACAAGAACTAAAAGATAAGCCTACTGTGCCCTCTTCCGCCTAAGCCCTCTGAGCCCAAGCCCTACACTCTGCTCTCGGCTCACTCCGCTGCCCGCAAACGAAGCTGCCCGCTGCTTAAGGTTGCGTTCTTTTTATATCTTCCCTTCTTCCCAGGCCTCCTTCACGCGCCTGCGCAGTCCCGCCTCTCAGAACTCCAATCTGAGAAGCAATTTGAAAATGGCCGCCGCCGCACTTCTTCTCAAAGCCTCGCTGTCCTCTTCCAAAAGAGGAATTGTGTAAGGTTTCCCTTACCTTACACAATTCAATATGCTTCTCCTTAGTGAATACTGAAGAAAAGAAATTGTTCAAAATCTCCCCTCTCTTTCGGCTCCACACATAGCTGTCCACTCTGATTCTCTAAGAGACCAATTTTATCCCTCACTATCCTTTTGCTATTAATATAACTGTAGAAAGCCTTCGGATTTATTTTCACCTTACTTGCCAAAGCAACCTCGTATCTTCTTTTAGCTTTTCTAATTTCTTTCTTAAGATTCTTTGTACATTCTTTATATTCCTCGAGCACCTCATTTACTCCATGCTGCCTATATTTATTGTAGATCTCTCTCTTTTTCCGAACCAAGTTTCCAATATCCCTTGAAAACCATGGCTCTCTCAAACTTTTAACCTTTCCTTTCAACCTAACAGGAACATAAAGATTCTGTACCCTCAAAATTTCACCTTTAAATGACCTCCATTTCTCTATTACATCCTTCCCATAAAACAAATTGTCCCAATCTACACCTTCTAAGTCCTTTCGCATCTCCTCAAAGTTAGCCTTTCTCAAATCAAAAATCTCAACCCTGGGTCCAGTCCTATCCTTCTCCATAATTCTATTGAAACTAATGGTATTGTGATCACTGGACCCGAAGTGCTCCCCAACACATACGTCCGTCACCTGACCTATCTCATTGCCTAACAGGAGATCCAACACTGTCCCTTCTCTAGTTGGTACCTCTATGTATTGCTGCAAAAAACTATCCTGCACACATTTTACAAACTCCAAACCATCCAGCCCTTTTACAGAATGGGGTTCCCAGTCTATGTGTGGAAAATTAAAATCTCCCACAATCACAACCTTGTGCTCACTACAAATATCTGCTATCTCCTTACAATTTTGCTCCTCCAATTCTCATGGAGAATTACCATGAGTTACCATGGGGAAGGAGATACAGGAGCCTGAAGAAACACACTTAGTGATTCAGGAACAGCTTCTTCCCCTCTGCCATAAGATTCCTATACAGATATTGAACCCATGGACACTAACTCAATACTTTTTAAATTTCTGTTACTTTACACTACTTATTTTAAATTAACTATTAAATAGATAGATACACTTAATGTAACTCAGTTTTATTCTCTATTTATTGTGTATTTCATTGTACTACTGTTGTTACAGTTAATAAATGTCATGATATATGCCAGTGATGTTCAATCTGATTCTGATTCTGAAGTTCTTGCATTTCTTATGCTCAAGTACCTCATTTGTTCCTACCTGCCTTTACCTGCTATATACCTCCTTCTTAATCAAGGCCTCATTATCTCTTGAAAAACAAGGTTCCCTAAACCTGTTATCCTTGCCTTTTATTCTGACAGGAACATACAAACTCTGTAATCTCAAAGTTTCATTTTTGAAGACCTCCCACTGACCAAGTACACTTTTACAAGAAAACAACCTGTCCCAATCCACATTTGCCAGGCCCTGCCTCATTCCCTAATATGAGATCTATTTTCACACACTCTCTCATTGGGATTTTTACATACTGATCAAGGAAACTTTATGAACACATTTGACAAACTCGATCCCATCTAGTCCTTTTACAGTACAGAGTCCCAGTCAATATGCGGAAAGTTAAATTCACCTACTATCTCAACCTTACTTTTCTTGAAATAGTCTGCATTCTTTCTACACATTTGCCCTTCTAAATCCCCCTGACTGTTGGGTTGTCAATAATATAATCCCACTAACATAGTCATCCCTTTCTTATTCCTCAATTTCACCCTTAATTCCTCACTAGACAAGCTCTCCAATCTGTCCTGACTGACTGTGACATTTTCCATGACTAGCAATGCCACCCATCCCCCTTTAATTCCTCTCTTTCTATCATGTCTAAAGCTGCCAGTCCTGCCCCTTCTTCAACCGAGCACTATTGGCCACAATGTCATAAATCCAGTTGCTGACCTATGCCCTTAGTTCATCCGCTTTTCCTACAATACTCCTTGCATCAAAATATACACAACAGAGAACAATAATCCCGCCATGTTCAACATTTCGATTTCTGACTTTATATGTAGACTTAACAGCATCTTTTCCCACAACCTCTCCACTATCTGCTCTGGAACTCTGGTTCCCGTGTTTGCCTTTATTACTCAAGGAAATTACTTCAAGAGTTGGGAAGTTCTTTGCAGCTTTATAAAATTCCTGTTGGGCCACATCAGAGTATTAGATTCAGTTCTGGGCATCCTGTTATAGGAAGGATGTGGAGACTTGGGAGGGGGTGCAGAAGAGGTTTACCAGGATGCTCCCTGGATTAGAAGGCCTGTGCTGCAAGGAGAAGTTAGATGCTGAGTTCCTTTTTCTGGAGTGGCGGAAGCTGAGGAGAGACCTGATAGATGTTTATAAGATTATGAGATTGTAGATAGAGCAGACAATGGGTATCTTTTACTTGGGGTTGCAATGTCTCATACCAGAGGGCACGTATTAAAGGTGAGATGGGGTAAGTCCAAAGGAGATGTGTCTGTTTACAGAGAGAGTGGTTGGTGCCTGGGGTACTGGTGGAGGAATATACAATAGAGGTTTGTGGCTTTTGGATAGGTAAGTGAAGAGATGAGTTCAGATGGCCAGTAGGTTATTAATTTAGTAGGTTCCGCACCACGTGGTGGGCAGAAGAGCCTGTCTTTGTGCTGCACTGTTCAAATTAGAGACCCTGTGTAAAAATTTACGATCTGCCTTTGGGCACTTTTAGAATTATGTATGATTCCTTTACTCAGAAACAGATTTAAAGAAAAGATGTGATGGATCGATCTGCCATGGTCAGCCACACCATTTGACTTCCCAAGTGATTGTATTTATCGACTTTGAATAACTTGTGACCTTTCTTTGTTCCACAGCCTGTGACTGTCACCCCGTTGGAGCTGCTGGTAAAACATGCAATCAAACAACAGGACAGTGTCCGTGTAAGGATGGCGTGACAGGCATCACATGCAACCGGTGTGCCAAGGGTTACCAACAGAGTCGGTCTCCAGTTGCTCCTTGTATAAGTAAGTTCTTCTTTGTTTCCCTTATCCAGGTGAGAAACAAGTCAGAGATCAGTACATTAGTCAGGGGTGTAAACAGGTCAGAGGTCAGTACAAAGGATGGGGATGTAAAAAGGTCAGAGGTCAGTACACAGGGCAGATGTAAACAGAACAGAGGTCAGTACACAGGATGGGTGTAAACAGGAGGTGCTTGCTATCCTGAGGCAAATCAGAGTAGATAAATCACTAGGACCTGACAGGGTATTCCCTTAGACCTTGAAGGAGACTAGTGTTGAAATTGCAGGGGCCCTAGCAAATATATTTAAAATGTCAGTATCTACGGGTGAGGTGCCAGAGGACTGGAGGATAGCTCATGTTGTTCTGTTGTTTAAAAAAGGCTCTAAAAGTAATCTGGGAAATGGCAGGCCAGTAAGTTTGACGTCGGTAGTAGGTAAATTATTGGAAGGAGTACTAGAGATAGGATCTACAAATATTTAGATAGATGGGCTTACTAGGGAGAGTCAACATGGCTTTGTGCATGGTAGGTCATGTTTAACAAATCTATTAGAGTTTTTCAAGGAGGTTACAAGGAAAGTGGATGAGGGGAAGGCAGTGGATGTTGTCTACATAGACTTCAGTAAAGCCTTTGACAAGGTCCCGCATGGGAGGTTAGTTAGAAAGATTCAGCCACTAGGTATACATGGTGAGGTAGTAAATTGGATTAGACATTGGCTCAATGGGAGAAGTCAGAGAGTGGTAGTGGAGGATTGCTTCTCTGAGTGGAGGCCTGTGACTAGTGGTGTGCCACAGGGATCAGTGCTGGGTCCTTTGTTATTTGTCATCTATATCAATGATCTGGATGATAATGTGGTAAATTGGATCAGAAAATTTGCTGATGATACAAAGATTGGAGGTGTAGTGGACTGTGAGGAAGGTTTTCAAAGCTTGCAGAGGGATTTGGACCAGCTGGAAAAATGGGCTGAAAAATGGCAGTTGGAGTTTAATACAGACAAGTGTGAGGTATTGCACTTTGGAAGCAAAAACCAAGGTAGAACATACAAGGTAAATGGTAAGGCACTGAGGAGTGCAGTGGAACAGAGGGATCTGGGAATACAGATACAAAATTCCCTGAAAGTGGTGTCACAGGTAAATAGGGTCATAAAGAGAGCTTTTGGTACATTGGCCTTTATAAATCAAAGTACTGAGTATAAGAGTTGGAATGTTGTGGTGAGGTTGTATAAGGCATTGGTGAGGCCGAATTTGGAGTATTGTGTTCAGTTTTGGTCACTGAAGCACAGGAAGGGTATTAATAAGTTTGAAAGAGTGCAGAGAAGGTTTTCAAGGATGTTGCCGGGACTTGAGAAACTGAGTTATAGAGAAAGGCTGAATAGGTTAGAACTTTTATTCCCTGGAGCGTAGAAGAATGAGAGGAGATTTGATAGAGGTATATAAAATTATGATGTGTATAAATGCAAGCAGGCATTTTCCACTGAGGCTAGGGGAGAAAAAAAACCAGAGGACTTGGGTTAAGGGTGAAGGGGGAAAAGTTTAAAAGGAACATTGGTGGGGGTCTTCTTCACACAGAGAGTGGTGGGAGTGTGGAATGAGCTGCCAGATGAAGTGGTAAATGCGGGCTCACTTTTAACATTTAAGAAAATCTTGGACAGGTACATGGATGAGAGGTGTATGGAGGGATATGGTCCAGGTGCAGGTCAGTGGGACTAGGCGGAAAAATGGTTTGGCACAGCCAAGAAGGGCCAAAAGGCCTGTTTATGTGCTGTAATGTTCTATGGTTCTAATAATCAAAATAAATGTATAATTTAACATGTCTCTATCAGTCTCTCTGGGGGTTTATGAACACGAGTAGACTTTCTAAGTGGTTCTCACAGTTCTACTGTTTCATTGTTATTTTCATGTTTTGTCTGGTCTGCATCAGTTAACGGAAACTCTGAAGTTGGCGCTTTCTTGAGATCTTTGTGAAGAAATCGCAATTCATTCATTAACTGTGTGATCTCTTTTTTATGCTGAGACTTCTTGTGCTTTCACTTCTTCAATTGGATCCTCATTCTTGTCACTCTTTGGCTTCAGATCAGTATTGTACTATACCAACAAGTTTGGTTTTGGTGGCAATGCTTTGTCAGATGCTGGTAACAAAGGGATGGGTCTGGAATTTTTCTTTATTACTTCTTTTACTTTTGCCACATTGGAATCAAATACTGTTCTCTGTCTCTTTCATTAAATCACTGTCTCTGACTCTGTGTCACGGTCCAGGACTAAGTTTCTTTTCACCAGATTCAGCCTCTCACAGGCAGATAAACCCAGTATTGACTGTACCTTTTTTAGTACTACCACAAATGAAAGCGTGTGCTCCATATTTTTGTGTGATACTTTTGCCACATATGTTCCCTTAACTGGAATGTCTGCACCTGAATACCCAGTCACTTTTATATTTGTCTGATATAACTTTGGTCTTGGCTTTAATGCATTAAACTCAGATTCTGCAAGAATATTTATTTGTGTTCCAGTATCCAATTTAAACAGAATAATGTTTTGGTTCACTTGTAATGGCATAGTCTAGTCATTCTTACTTCGTTCATTTTCACAAAGCACATCAATATAAAACTCCTCACGTTCATTTTCAAGAACTGCATTTACATGTTTTATTTCCTTTCTACTTCTGCAACAGCATGAAAAATGATTACTCTTACCATAGTTGTTGCACATTTTCCTACACTCTGGGCACTTTTTTGGCTGATGTTGCCGCCCATAGTGATCACAAAGATTTTTTCCTTTCAGATGACGTCTTGCTCGCTGTCGGTTTTGTTACCACTTCATTATTTTTTCTAACATGTTTGCGGTTATTCACAGTGTGTATGCTGCAGTTCTGAATAAAAAGATCTTTAGCCTGCGACTTTGCGGTTTCTGAAGCTTTGCAGAGAATCAAAGCTTTTTCCAAATTTACATCTGGTTTTCTTAAGAGTCTTTCTCTCAAACCATTATACAGAATGCCACAAACAATTCTGTCTTTGATGAGAGTGTCTGTCAGCTCTGCAAACTTGCATGTTTTACTGTGGTTTCTCAATTCCATAACAAATTGATCAATCATTTGACCAGCTTTCTGCTTGCATGTAAAGAATTTATATCTCTCATACATCACATTGCGCTTTGGTATACAAAATGCTACAAACTTGTTGATTATCGCTTTTAGATTCAAATTATCTCCATTTTCAAAAGTAAAATGGTTATATACCTCAATTGCGTCATCACCAATCACGTGGAGTAGAATGGCAGCTTTCTTTTGTTCCATTTTATTTTCTGCTCTGATTGCCAATAAGTTTCAAAACTGTTTAAATCTTTTCCAGTTTTCAGCTACATTTCTTGTCAGCTGAAGTGTCGATTGGGTTTGCAAAACTTCCATTTTTAAAGCTGTTAGCAAACAACAAAAAAGTTTGCACTTTTTTTGTCGATTATCTTCTTCGCTACTCCTGCGTTTAGCAAACGTATTATTCTTCCAGACCGACTTCTGATACCACATTGTGTTCTTTATATATACCATGGGTTACAAAGAACAAACCATATTCTGGAAGAATTAAAACTAGAAATTTTATTTACAACAGTCATTTCTGTGCATGCTCATAACTCTGTCCAATCACATTCTGACATGTGACACGTGATATCACCACAAGTACAGTGAGATAAAAGTTCAAATGACAGTACACAGGGCAGTGGTGTAAACAAATCAGATGTCAGTACACAGGACGGGTTCAAGCAGGTCAGAGGTCAGCACACAGTACAGGGGTATGAACAGGTCAGATGTCAGTACACAGGACAGTGAGAAAACTGGTTATAGAACATAGAAAACCTACAGCATAATACAGGCCCTTTGGACCACAAAGCTGTGTCGATCATGTCCTTACCTTAGAAATTAGCTAGGGTTATCCATAGCCCTCTATTTTTCTAAGCTCCATATACCTATTCAGGAGCCTCTTAAAAGACCCAATCGTATCCACCTCTACCATTGCCACCAGTGGCCCATTCCACACACTCAACATTCTCTGCATAAAAAAACCTTGTCTGTGACATCTCCTCTGTACCTACGTCCAAACACCTTAAAAATGTGCCCTCTCATGCTAGCTATCTCAGCCCTGGGAAAAAGCCTCTGACTATCCACATAATCAATGCCTCTCATCATCTTATACACCTCTATCAGGTCATTTCTCATCTTCCATCTCTCCAAGGAGAAAAGGCCAAGTTCAGTCAAACTATTCTCATAAGGCGTGCACCCCAATCCAGGCAAGATCCTTGTAAATCTCCACTGCACCCTTTCTGTGGTTTCCACATCCTTCCTGTAGTGAGGCGACCAGAACTGAGCACAGTACTCCAAGTGGGGTCTGACCAGGGTCCTATGTAGCTGCAACATTACCTCTGGGCTCCTAAACTCAATTGCACGATTAATGAAGGCCAATGAACCGCATGCCTTCTTCGTGCACGGTGACGCCCAGTCTGAAGTGGGTGGCCTAATTATACCGGCTGTTAGCATGTATTTAATTTCTTGTTCAACCATTTTATTTTTGTCTTGGTTCATTCTGTAAGGGTGCCGCTTAATGGGATCAACTTTATCTACAATTATCTCGTGCACCGCAGCTATGCACGGTCTGGGAATGTCAGGGACTAAATCTTTCTACTTGTTAATTAAACTCTTCAGTTGTTTTTGCTGCCTTGACTGTAAAAATGTTGAATCTTTCCATCAATATTTTTCAAAACATCAGAATTCCCAAGCCTTGTGGAAACTACTTGGAGCTGATTAAAATTATCTGGTATTCCAGTACCAGACACCACAGTCTCCTCTGTTGTCATAACAGTACTTACAGGTGCTGGTTCAGGGTCATGATAATGCTTGATCATATTTACGTGGATGAGCTGTGTAGCCTTCTGTTGGTCAGAATTCTAATAACATAATTCAAGGAATCAATTTTCTTAATTATTTCATATGGTCCACTAAATCTCACTTGAAGGGGTTTGGTAAGGAGGGGGAACAGCACCAGGACTCTTTCTCCAACATGATATCTCCGTTCTCTCGCTCTCCTGTCATACCACTGTTTCATGTTTATCTGAGAGTGCTGTAAATTCTGCTTTGCAAGGTCACAAGCATTGTTAAGTCTGTCTCTGAATTCCAAAACATAACTAAGCATGCTCATACTTACATTCTAATCTGACCATTGCTCTATGAGTAGGGTCAAAGGTCCCCTAGCTTTGTGACCAAAAACAAGTTCAAACGGACTGAACCCCAAAGTCTCTTGAATCAAATCTCTAACAATAAATAGGACTAGGGGAACTCCTTCATCCCAATTTCTTCCATATTCCACACAGTATGTTCTAATCATCATCTTAAGAGTGGAGTGAAACCGCTCCAAAGCCCCCTGGGACTCTGGGTGAAATGCAGATGACACAATGTGCTTAGCTCTCAACTCTTTAACTGTCCCCTGTAATGTTTTCAAAGTAAAGTTAGTACCCTGGTCAGATTGGATTTCTTTAGGTAGACCTACCAGTGTGAAAAATTTTATAAGGGCCTTTACCACAGTCTTGGCCCCAATATTTCTGACCTAGATGCAACACACATGATGGTTAACAAATACTCATAACTAGCTGCAGTCCTTGGCAATGGGCCAACACAATCCACCATGACCCTAGAAAAAGGTTCACTAAAAGCAGGTATATGTCTAAGTGGTGCTGCTGTGATCACCTAATTAGGTTTTCCCACAACCTGACAGGTATGGCAAGTCTTGCAAAAATTCACAACATTCTTTCTTAAATTAGGCCAGTAGAATTCCTTCATAATCCTGTTTACTGTCTCTCTCACTCCAAAATGTTCACCTAAAGGTATACTATGAACCATGTTTAAAATCTCAGCCTGTAAACTTTCGGGACCACAACTTGATGTTCAATGGCCCAATCCTCACTTGCAGGCACAGTGGGTGATCTCCACTTCCTCATTAGCACCCCATCCTTAAGATAATACCCTGCTGACTCTCTCTGAACCTCCTCTTCTGTGAGAGCTGTCTCCTTTAATGCAACAATTTCAGAATCTCAACTTTGTTCTGCTATAAATTCATTCCTGGACAAGGACAAACCTTTTTCATCCTTCTTATTACCTGAATCCTGTTGTAACATGGAAGGTAGAAAAGTCTCTGACAAATTCTCATAAGTTAAACCTCTGTCTTTGCTATCTGTGTCAGCAGCCTTTTTAGATATGCTTCGGGTCACTGCGCATGCAGGATACACATCAGTATCTGTGTGTGGGTCGTCAGCTACAGGTTTTCCCGTTAGCTGTACTGCTGAATAAACATCCCCACCTGCAAGGTCATTACCCAGCAAGACATCAACGTTGTCTATTGGCAACTCAGATCATACCCCGATCTTAACAGGTCCTGATACCAATTTTCATTTCAATATTACCTTATGCAAAGGCACAGACTCAGTCCCCTTTCCAATTCCCTTAATAATATTGACTTCATCGGTTTTTGTCTCATCACCGAAGTCCAAAACACTATCCAATATTAGTGACTGAAAAGCCCCAGTATCTCTCCAGATTCTCACTGGAACCAGGGTGGACCCCTCTTTTACAGACACAAACCCCTGAGATAAACTGCTCAAATCCCTCTTGCACTCGGTCAGACCCTTTCTTTCTCCGTGGCGTCTCAACTGACTGAACAAAACCAGTTGGGCTTGTCTGCTTTTCCTTTCCTTTTTCCCTTTTCATAGCAAAACAATTTGCCGTCACATGACCAGGCTTCTTACAATAGTGACAGGTGAAACTGGAAAACTTCCCTTTTGACTGCTTTCCTTCCTCCTTACCCTTGTCACTCGTTCCCAGGCTTCTTTCCTTCCTCCTTACCCTTGTCACTCGTTCCCAGGCTTCTTTCCTTCCTCCTTACCCTTGTCACTCGTTCCCAGGCTGCTTTCCTTCCTCCTTACTCTTGTCACTAGTTCCCAACTTACTCTCTGGTTTAACCTATGGGGTCTCTTTGTTATCCCTGCTACTTTGGTAGTTTCTGCTCGGGAAAAACTTTACCTTGTGGGTTAAAGCATACTCGTCTGCTAACCTAACAGACTGACAGGGTCACAGCCTCTTTTTTATTCAAATACATCTTGATGTTGTCAGGGACACAGTTTTTAAATTCTTCAATCAGCATCAACTCCCTCAAATTGTTAATGTCTTCATTCGCCCCTTTTGAGGTACACCAACAATCAAAGTACACCCGTTTTTCATGGGAAACTCCACATAAGTTTGGCTCCCGGACTTCTTCAAGTCTCTGAACTTTTGTCTATACACCTCCAGAACCAACTCATGGACTTTAAGCACTGCATCTTTCACTGATTCATAATTCTTTGACTGTTCAAGGGTCAGGGCAGAATACGCCTGCTGAGCCTTCCCCTTCAACACACTTTGTACCATGACAGCCCACTCATCCCTTGGCCATTTCCGAGTCTGGGCCATCTTTTCAAAGTGTAGGAAATACCGGTTGACCTCAGCTTCATCAAATGGTGGTACTAACATAATTTCTTGGCTGATATTAAATGGCACCACCAACTCATCAACACAATCTGGCACTGGACCTCCTTGCTGTATCCTCTCTATCCTAGTCAGCTCATACTGCCTCTGCCTTTCTGCTTCATCCCTCTTTTTGTCTGCCTTCCTAGCCTCATGTAACTTCTGCTTTTCTGCTTCATCATCCTCAAGCTGTTTTAACTGCAACTCATACTCATCATTCAGTTTTGCTGCCTGAAGCTGAACCTCAGCCCCAGTAAGTACTTTACCTTCAGCAAACATTTCCAACACCTCCTCGTCGAATTTCCCCTCGGCTACATAATGCTGTACTATTAACAGCTGTATCTGAGCCTTCTTCATTCGAGTGGTCACCTTAACTTATAACTTACGAGCAATACCCAACAGTACATCCCTCTTAGCATCATCCAAGGCCTCTGGGGTTGGTTCTGCCACAAACTTACTAACCTCAAACTCCATTTCTGCTGATAATCCACTCATACAAATAAAAAGTGAATTTCCCCAATCAAATCAACTAGTCATTCAAGTCCCCAACAAATTTTAGATTGGCTCCAATTTGTTCATATCCCGGACGAGCCCCCAATTTTGTTACATACCCCATAACAGGTTAAAAAGACCCAGCAGAAATGGACACACCTGGAGTCTGGGTCTTCCATTATAAACTCAATTTTTATTAGTAACTACATGATAAAGTGATACAAAACAAGATAAGGTAAACAAGTTAGCAAGGTATATGCATATATAAGTGAGTAAATAAAGTTCCCGAGCTTTATTCCCAGCTCAGGGAATTAGATGATACAGTCTTATGGTGAAATGGTAAGTAGTCAGTTCAGTTCAGGAATTTGATTTGAGTAGAGTTGCAGACAGAAAGAGGGAGTTGTTTTGTCTTCCCAGTGCCAATGCTGATGCCGATCCTCCACATTGTCCTCCTGCTCCCGAAACGTACAGTCACCGATTTGTGATCACAAAAAGAGGACCATTTTCCACAGTAACACTGTCAACCCAGGTAAGGGTTAAACACACTGATAGTGTTCCACCGGTCACTCCTTTGTCCACACTGTGAGCAAAAACTTCACCCTTGTTGTGGGTACACAAAGCTCACCAGTGTCTTCCGTGTCTCTGGCGTGTCGTGTGTCTGATTAAAAAGCCGATCGACCTTGTATATATCACCAGTGCGGAACACGAGCTGTTTATCATATAGTTCCGCCTTTGTTTCCAAGGCAACTCACAAACTTTCTCTCTCTCTGTTGCTCTCTCTCTCTGCTGAAATAGCACACAAGCTGTTTGCTCCCTCTCTCTCTTTTTAAAGGTACAGTCCAGTTTAGAATAATCCTTCAGATCTTGTCACACGGACCACAATCCATTCGTGTTTCTGAACAAACTGAAGGATAAGAATAGAAGATTACTTAACTGGAGTCTGATCTTGCAAGATAATGACATGGAAATAAAACAAGTGGAAGGTACTGACAATATTATGGCAGATTGTTTGTCTAGATGGTAAGTTTAAGTTTGTATTGCTCTGCTATGTTACCTGATAATTACACATATATTGCTTTAAGCTGTATAATCGATAGTAAAGACAAAAATTTTGCTGTTTCATCAAAATTTTTCTTAAAAGGAGGGAGGTGTGACGAGATCTGAAGGATTATTCTAAACTGGACTGTTCCTTTAAAAAGAGAGAGAGGGAGCGAACAGCTTGTGTGCTATTTCAGCAGGGAGAGAAAGCAACAGAGAGAGAGAAAATCTGAGAGTTGCCTTGGAAACAAAGGTGGAGCTATATGACGGACAGCTCGTGTTCTGCACTGGTGATATATACAAGGTCAGTTGACTTTTTAATCAGACACACGACACGCCAGAGACACGGAAGACACTGGTGAGCTTTGTGTACCCACAACAAGGGCGGGGCTTTCGCTCACAATGTGGACAAAGGAGTGACAGGTGGAACGCTATCGGTGTGTTAACTCTCGCCTGGGTTGATAGCGTTACTGTGGAAAACGGTCCTCTTTTTGTGGTCACAAGTCGGTGACTAAGTTTCAGGAGCAGGAGGACGATGTGGAGGATCAGCATCAGCATTGGCACTGGGAAGACAAAACAACTCCCTCTTTCTGTCTGCAACTCTACTCAAATCAAATTCCTGAGCTGAACTGACTACTTACCATTCCACCGTAAGACTGTATCATCTAATCCCCTGAACTGGGAATAATGCTTGGGAACTTTATTTACTCACTTATATATGCATATACCTTGCTAACCTGTTTACCTTATCTTGTTTTGTATCACTTTATCACGTAGTTACTAATAAAAATAGAGTTTATAATGGAAGACCCAGACTCCAGGTGTGTCCATTTCTGCTGGGTCTTTTTAACCCGTTACGGGGTACGTAACAGGTGACCAGAACTGAGCCCAGTACTCCAAGTTGGTCCTATGTAGCTGCAACATTACCTCTCGGCTGCTAAACTCAATCCCACAATTGACGAAGGCCAATGCACCATATGCCTTCTTAACCACAGAGTCAACCTGCACGGCAGCCTTGAGTGTCCTGTGGACTCGGACCCCAAGATCCCTCTGATCCTCCACATTGCCAAGAGTCTTACCGTTAATACGATATTCTGTCATCATATTTGACCTACCAAAATGAACCACTTAACACTTATCTGGGTTGAACTCTATCTGCCACTTCTCAGCCCAGTTTTGCATTTTATTAACGTCCTGCTGTAACCTCTGACTGTCATGGTCCAGTCCATGAAATCTGCATTCCAGTTCATGGTCTGGTCTGTTTACTCCAGACTCCAGGTCTTCCGGCTGTCCCTTGTTTCAGTTAGGTTTAATCATAGGCACCTGATGCTCACCTTGGGGCTGGGAATATAAGTGACCCTGGGGTTGAGTGTGGTTGCTGGTTTGTCTTGTCAGTATCCCCTTGGAGCTATCTGCTGGTGGAAGGCTAGAGCAGCCATTTGTGATCTCTAGACCTGGTTGGAGGACCACTGCTTCATGAAGCCTTGTTGTCTCTAGTTGGATTTGTCACAATGGTATGGATTTGGCCATTTCTGGGGCCAGATGAGTAGCCATCTGCCACTCCGAGTTAGATATGGATTTGGCTGTTTCCGTAGCTAGCCAAGGTTACTGGCTGCCCTGAGACTCGCAGCCACCCTGGATTGAGCTCCCTTCCTGTCCTTGCCTCTGTGGGGTAAGTCAGGCCATCCTTGCTGTTACTTTGCGGTTGAATCTGTCCCTTCCTGTCCTTGCCTCCATTAGGTAAGTAGGTTATCTTTGCTGTTACCCTGAGGCAGGACTGTTCTCTTCCCCTCCCCATCTGAATCCCTGACAGTTTCCTCAGCGGTTTACCTTGGCAATCATTCCAGCCCAGCGTCCATGGAAGGGGCCTAGCCCTGGTAAAGCATCCCGGCCCTGCGTCCTAGGAAGGGTCCTGGCCCTGTGCTCTAAGAAGGAGTGCCTTGGAGAACCCAAGCCTCGAAGAATGTCCTTGCCTAGTTCTGGGTTCCTAGGCCAAGTCAAGACCCAGGTTCTGGGTCCTTGTCCAGTCTCTGGTTCTGAGTCCAAGCCCAGGTTCCTAGTTCCCAGTTCCTTGTCCTGGTCCTGTTTTCCTACCCAAAGTCCTACCCCAAGCCTGTGTTCCTTTCCCAGCTCCTAGTCTGTGTCTAGTCCTGTCCCTAACTCTAGTACAGGCCGGTTCTGAGTACTTCAATGCCCATGTCTTGCATTTGGGTCCATTCGCAATGCCCCCCCACCCGTATGACACTGACAGCCCTCCATACTTTTCACAACACCTCCAACCTTTGTGTCATCAGCAAATTTACTAACCCATCCCTCCACTTCCTCATCCAGATCATTTATAAAAATCACAAAGAGTAGGGGTCCCAGAACAGATCCCTGAGGCACACCACTGGTCACCGACCTCCATGCAGAATATGACCCATCTACAACCACTCTTTGTCTTCTGTGGGAAAGCTAGTTTTGGATCTACAAAGCAATGTCCCCTTGGATCCCATGCCTCCTTACTTTCTCAATAAGCCTTGCACGGGTACCTTGTCAAATGCCTTGCTGAAATCCATATACACTACATCTACTGCTCTACCTTCATCAACGTGTTTAGTCACAGCCTCAAAAAATTCAATCAGGCTCGTAAGGCATGACCTGCCTTTGACAAAGCCATGCTGACTATTCCTAATCATATTATGTCTCTCCACATGTTCATAAATTCTGCCTCTCAGGATCTTCTCCATCTGCTTACCAACTGTGCAGAGATCAGTACACAGGACTGAGCTGTAAACAGGACAGTATACAGAACAGGGGTGCAAACATCAGGGGTTAATACACAAGACAAGTAAACAGTTCAGGGGTCAGTCTACAGGATAGGGGTGTAAACAGGTCAGGATCAGTACACAGGACAGGGGAGTAAACAGGTTAGAGGTCAGTACACAGGGAAGGGGTGTAAACAAATAGATAGATAAATAAGTACTTTATTGATCCCAAAGGAATGTGTTGAAGTAGCATTGCAAGTGCACAGATATACAAATTTTAGAAGAGAAATAAGAAGAATAAGAAAATAACTTACCTTAACTTATTTAAGAGGGAGAAGCATAAGTCATATGTATCAGTATTGTCGTGGAATAAAGAGAATTACTGAGGCATGAGAGAGGAGCTTGCCCAGGTGGATATGACCCATCATATAGGAGGAGGAGGATACTTCTGGAAATGATGGCAGAGAAGAGATGGCTGAGGTTTCTGAGAATAGTTCACAAGGCACAGGATAGATATGTACCACAGAAAATGGGGTCCTTAAAGGATAGGGTAGGCTACAGTGGCTGACAAGGAAGTTATGGACTGCATAAAAGTTTTTTCAGTTATATAAAGAGTAAAAAGGAGTTGAGAGTTGATATCAGGCCACTTGAAAATGATGCAGGTAAGTTAGTAATGGGGGACGAAGAAATGGCAGATGAACTTAATGAACTTAAAGACTTTGCATCAGTCTTCACAGTGGAAGACATGAGCAGTGTACCAGAGATCCATGAGTGCCAGGAAGTAGGTGTGAGTGCCATTGCAATTACAAAGGATAAAGTGCTAGGCAAACTCAAATATCTTAAAGTGGATAAATCACCTAGACCAGATGGACTACACCCCAAAGAGGTTGCTGAAGAGATAACGGGTGCCTTGGTCGTGATCTTACAAAAATTACTTGATTCTGGCATGGTCCTGGAGGAATGGAAGTTTACAAATGTCACCGTACTCTTTAAGAAGTGAAGACGGCAAAAGAAAGGAAATGATAGGCCAAAAACAAACAAAAGAAGATTTGCAGATGCTGGAAATGCAAGCAACACACACAAAGTGCTGGTGAAACTCAGCAGGCTAGGCAGCATCTGTGGAAAAAAGTACAGTTGACATTTCAGGCCAAGACCTTTCAGCAGGACCAGTTAGCCTAACCTCAGTGGTTGGGAAAATGGTGGGAGTCTTGTATTTATAGAACATAGAATAGTACAGCACATTACAGGCCCTTCTGCCCACAATGTTGTGCTGATCCTCAAACCCTGCCTCCCATATAACCCCCCACCTTAAATTCCCCCATATACCTGTCTAGTAGTCTCTTAAACTTCACTAGTGTATCTGCCTCCACCACTGACTCAGGCAGTGCATTCCACACACCAACCACTCTCTGAGTGAAAAACCTTCCTCTAATATCCCCCTTGAACTTCCCTCCCCTTACCTTAAAGGCATGTCCTCTTGTACTGAGCAGCGGTGCCCTGGGGAAGAGGCGCTGGCTGTCCACTCTGTCTATTCCTCTTAATACCTTGTACACCTCTATCATGTCTCCTCTCATCCTCCTTCTCTCCAAAGAGTAAAACCCTAGCTCCCTTAATCTCTTATCATAGTCCATACTCTCTAAAGCAGCCAGCATCCTGGTAAATCTCCTCTGTACCCTTTCCAGTGCTTACACATCCTTCCTATAGTGAGGCGACCAGAACTGGACACAGTACTCCAAGTGTGGCCTAACTAGAGTTTTATAGAGCTGCATCATTACATCGCGTCTCTTAAACTCTATCCCTCGACTTATGAAAACTAACACCCCATAAGCTTTCTTAACTACCCTATCTACCTGTGAGGCAACTTTCAGGGATCTGTGGACATGTACCACCAGGTCCCTCTGCTCCTCCACACTACCAAGTATCCTGCCATTTACTTTGTACTCTGCCTTGGAGTTTGTCCTTCCAAAGTGTACCACCTCACACTTCTCCGGGTTGAACTCCATCTGCCATTTCTCAGCCCACTTCTGCATCCTATCAATGCCTCTCTGCAATCTTCGACAATCCTCTACACTATCTACAACACCACCAACCTTTGTGTCGTCTGCAAACTTGCCAATCCACCCTTCTACCCCCACATCCAGGTCGTTAATAAAAATCACGAAAAGTGGAGGTCCCAGAACAGATCCTTGTGGGACACCACTAATCACAACCCTCCAATCTGAATGTACTCCCTCCACCACAACCCTCTGCCTTCTGCAGGCAAGCCAATTCTGAATCCACCTGGCCAAACTTCCCTGGATCCCATGCCTTCTGACTTTCTGAATAAGCCTACCATGTGGAACCTTGTCAAATGCCTTACTAAAATCCATGTAGATCACATCCACTGCACTACCCTCATCTATATGCCAGGTCACCTCCTCAAAGAACTCTATCAGGCTTGTTAGACACGATCTGCCCTTCACAAAGCCATGCTGACTGTCCCTGATCAGACCATGATTCCCTAAATGCCCACAGATCCTATCTCAAAGAATCTTTTCCAACAGCTTTCCCACCACAGACGTAAGGCTCACTGGTCTATAATTACCCGGACTATCCCTACTACCTTTTTTGAACAAGGGGACAACATTCGCCTCCCTCCAATCCTCCGGTACCATTCCTGTGGACAACGAGGACATAAAGATCCTAGCCAGAGGCTCAGCAATCTCTTCCCTCACCTTGTGGAGCAGCCTGGGGAATATTCCATCAGGCCCCGGGGACTTAACCGTCCTAATGTATTTTAACAACTCCAACACCTCCTCTCCCTTAATATCAACATGCTCCAGAACATCAACCTCACTCATATTGTCCTCACCGTCAACAAGTTCCCTCTCATTGGTGAATACCGAAGAGAAGCATTCATATAGGACCTCGCTCACTTCCACAGCCTCCAGGCATATCTTCCCACTTTTATCTCTAATCGGTCCTATCTTCACTCCTGTCATCCTTTTGTTCTTTACATAATTGAAGAATGCCTTGGGGTTTTCCTTTACCCTACTTGCCAAGGCCTTCTCATGCCCCCTTCTTGCTCTTCTCAGCCCCTTTTTAAGCTCCTTTCTTGCTACCCTATATTCCTTAATAGACCCATCTGATCCTTGCTTCCTAAATCTCATGTATGCTGCCTTCTTCCACCTGACTAGATTTTCCACTTCACTTGTCACCCATGGTTCCTTCACCCTACCATTCTTTATCTTCCTCACCGGGACAAATTTATCCCTAACATCCTGCAAGAGATCCTTAAACATCGACCACATGTCCATAGTACATTTCCCTGCAAAAACATCATCCCAATTTAAACCCGCAAGTTCTAGCCTTATAGCCTCATAATTTGCCCTTCCCCAATTAAAAATCTTCCTGTCCTCTCTGATTCTATCCTTTTCCATGATAATGCTAAAGGCCAGGGAGAGGTGATCACTGTCCCCCAGATGCTCACTCACTGAGAGATCTGTGACCTGACCCAGTTCATTACCTAATACTAGACCTAGTATGGCATTCCCCCTAGTTGGCCTGTCAACATACTGTGACAGGTTGGGTGAGTGGGCAAATATATGGCAGATGCAGTTTAATGTGGATAAATGTGAGGTTATCCACTTTGGTGGCAAGAACAGGAAGGCAGATTACTATCTAAATGGAGTCAAGTTAGGAAAAGGGGAAGTACAATGAGATCTAGGTGTTCTTGTACATCAGTCAATGAAAGCAAGCATACAGGTACAGCAGGCAGTGAAGAAAGCTAATGGCATGCTGGCCTTTATAACAAGAGGAATTGAGTATAGGAGTAAAGAGGTCCTTCTGCAGCTGTACAGGGCCCTGGTGAGACCCCACCTGGAGTATTGTGTGCAGCTTTGGTCTCCAAATTTGAGGAAGGACATTCTTGCTATTGAGGGAGTGCAGCGTAGGTTCACAAGGTTAATTCCTGGAATGGCGGGACTCATATGTTGAAAGATTGGAGCAACTGGGCTTGTATACACTGGAATTTAGAAGGATGAGAGGGGATCTGATTGAAACATATAAGATTATTAAGGGATTGGACACACTGGAGGCAGGAAGCATGTTCCCGCTGATGGGTGAGTCCAGAACTAGAGGCCACAGTTTAAGAATAAGGGGTAGGCCATTTAGAACAGAGATGCGGAAAAACTTTTTCACCCAGAGAGTGGTGGATATGTGGAATGCTCTGCCCCAGAAGGCAGTGGAGGCCAAGTTTCTGGATGCATTTAAGAGAGAGTTAGATAGAGCTCTTATAGATAGTGGGGTCAAGGGATATAGGGAGAGGGCAAGAACAGGGTACTGATTGTGTATGATCAGCCATGATCACAGTGAATGGAGGTGCTGGCTAGAAGGACCAAATGGCCTACTCCTGCACCTACTGTCTATTGTCTATTGACAGGAATCCATCCTGGACACACTTAACCAACTCTGCCCCATCTAAACCTTTGGAACTAATCAAGTGCCAATCAATATTAGGGAAGTTAAAGTCATCCATGATAACAACCCTGTTATTTTTGCACCTTTGCAAAATCTGCCTCCCAATCTGCTCCTCGCTATCTCTGCTGCTACCAGGGGGCCTATAGAATACCCCCAGTAGAGTAACTGCTGCCTTCCTGTTCCTTACTTCCACCCATACTGACTCAAAAGAGGATCCTGCTACATTACCCACCCTTCCTGTAGCTGTTATAGGATCCCTGACCAGTAATGCCACCCCTTCCTCCCCTTTCCCACCCCCCTCTATCCCTTTCAAAGCACTGAAATCCAGGAATATTGAGAATCCATTCCTGCCCTGGTGCCAGCCAAGTCTCTGTAATGGCCACTACATCATAATTCCATGTATAAAATAATGAGGGGGATAGATTGAGTTGACGTGGATTGGCTTTTTCCTTTGAGAGTAGGGGAGATTCAAACAAGAGGACATGATTTGAGAGTTAGGGGGCAAAAGTTTAAGTGTAACACGAGGGGGAATTTCTTTACTCAGAGAGTGGTAGCTGTGTGGAATGAGCTTCCAGTAGAAGTGGTAGAGGCAGGTTCGGTATTGTCATTTAAAGTAAAATTGGATAGGTATATAGACAGGAAAGGAACGGAGGGTTATGGGCTGAGTGCGGGCTAGTGGGATTAGGTGAGTGTAAGCGTTGGCACGGACTAGAAGGGCCGAGATGGCCTGTTTCCATGCTGTAATTGTTATATGGTTATATGGTATGTATCCAAGTTCTCAGTTCATCACCTTTGTTCCTGATGCTTCTTGCATTGAAGTACACACACTTTAGCCCTTCTACCTTACTACCTTTACACCCTTTTTTCTGCTTCTCTTTCCTCACTGGCTTTACTCCATGCACTTCTTTCACTGCTGTATCGCTCCGGGTCCCATCCCCCTTGCAAATTAGTTTAAACCCTCCCGAACCATGTTAGCAAACCTACCTGCAAGGATATTGCTCCCCCTCGAGTTCAGGTGCAACCCATCCAATCTGTGCAGGTCCCACCTTCCCCAGAAGAGATCACAATGGTCCAAAAATCTAAACTCCTGCCCCCTGCACCAACTCCTCAGTCATGCATTCAACTGCCATCTCCGCCAATTCTTACCATCACTATCACGTAGCACTGGCAGCAATCCTGAGAACGCCGCCTTTGAGGTCCTATTCTCAGCTTTCTGCCTAGTTCCAGAAACTCACACTTCAGGACCTCATCCCTCTTCCTGCCTATGTCGTTGGTGCCAACATGTATCACGACTTCTGGTTGCTTTCCCTCTCGTACCAGGATGTCATGCATTAAGGGTGAAGTTTTGGGCTACTTGGAGATTAATGACAAAATACATCAAAGCCAGCATGGTTTCTGTCAAGAGAAATCTTGCCTGACAAATCTGTTAGAGTGCTTTGAGGAAGTTACAAGCAGGGTGGACAAAGGAGAGGCAATGACTGTCATTTACTGGGATTTTCAGAAGGCATTTGATAAGGTGTCACATATGAGGCTGCTTATTGAGGTTACAGGAAAGATACTGGCATGGATAGACAAATGGCTGACAGGCAGCAGGCAGCAATTAGGAATAAAGGGGGTCTTTTCTGGTTGGCTGCTGGTGACTAGTGGTGTTCCTCAGGGGTCAGTATTCGGACCGCTACTGTTCACATGTTTGTCAATGATTTAGACAATAGAATTGATGGCTTTGTGACAAAGGTTGTGGATGATACAAAGATAGGTGGAGGGGTAGGTGGTGCTAAGGAAGCAATGCAATTGTAGCAGGACTTAGACAAATTAGAAGAATGGGCAAAAAAGTAGCAGATGGAATAGAGTGTTGGGAAATGTATGATAATGTATTTTGGTATAAAGAATAATAGTGCAGACTACTATCTAAATGGAGCGAAGGTTCAAACATCAGAGGTGCAGAGGGACTTCAGAGACCTCATGCAAGACTCTCAGTAGATTAATTTACAGGTTGAGTCTGTGGTAAAGAAGGCGAATATAATGTGGGCATTTATTTCAAGGGGAGTAGATTATAAAAGCAAGGAGATAATGCTGAGGCTCTATAAGATACTAGTCAGGCCGCACTTGAAGTATTGTCAAAAGTTTTGGGCCCCATATCTCAGAAAGGATGTGTTGTCATTGGCGAGTCCAGAAGAGGTTCATGAGGATGATTCCAGGAATGTAGGAGATAACATATGAGAAACATTTAGCAGCTTTGGGCCTGTAGTCGCTAGAATTTAGAAGAATGCGTGGGGATCTCATTAAAACCTACCAAATGTTGAAAGTACTGGATGGGATGGATGTGGAGAGGGTCTTTCCTATGGTGAGGATATCCAGAATTAGAGGGGCGACCTTTTAGAACAGAGATAAGGAGAAATTTTTTAGCCAGTGAGTAGTGAATATGTAGAATTCTCAGCCACAGACTGCGGTGGAGGCCAAGATCATCGGTATATTTAAGGCGGAAGTTGACAGTTTCCTGATCAGTCAGGGCATCAAATGATATGGCAAGAAGGTAGGTGTATAGGGTTGACTGGGATTTGGGATCAGCCATGATGGAATGGAGGAGAAAACTCAATGGGCTGAATGGTCTAATTTTGCTCCTGTGCCTTATGGTCTTAGGGTTTTAAAATATATACAAGATTTACAAGTTTACATTGATAAGATGGTCATGCAAGAATTAGCATAATATTAGACAGTAATGAGTGAACATTCACACTGTCCAGATAAGAAGTGATGGTTGAATTGCTCAGGGTGTCTGCGATGGCATGGTGTGGTAAACAAAGCGGCAGCTGGATTTCTGCCACTGAGTCTGGTTCTGCAGTGCAGAAGGGATGGTGGAAGAAGAGGAGACTGGTAGTGATAGGGGACTCAATAGTTTGAGGTGCAGACAGAAGATTCTGTGGTCGTGACAGAGACTCCCGGATGGTTTGTTGCCTCCCGGGTGCCAGGGTCAGGGATCTCTCTGATCACATGCACAGCATTCTGAAGTGAGAGGGTGATCAGCCAGATGTCATGGTACACATTGGTACCAATGATGTAGGAAGAAAGAGTGAGGAGGTCCTGAAGAGTAAGTACAGAGAACTTGGTAGGAAGTTAAAAAGCAAGACCTCAAGGGTGATAATCTCAGGATTGCTACCTGTGCCACGTGCCAGTGAGGGTAAGAATAGGATGCTCTGGTGGATGAACACATGGCTGAGGAACTGGTGTAGGGGGCAGGGTTTCAGATTTCAGGATCATTGGGACCTCTTCTGGGGCAGGTGGGACCTGTAACAAGAGAGATGGGTTACACCTGAAATGCAGGGGGACTAATATCCTTGCAGGGAGGTTTGTAGTGCTGTTGGGGTGGGAGGTTTAAACTAGATTTGCAGGGGGATGGGAACCAGAGTGCCAGAGCAGATAGTGGAGCAGGGGTGAAAATAAATGATGTTAAAAGTTCATGCAAAGTCACAAATAGAAGGGTTGTGTGTGGTGGTAATAATCTTCTGAGATGTGTGTATTTCAATGCGAGGAGCTTTGTGGGGAAGGCTGACAAACTGAGGGCATGGACTAACACATGGAATTAAAACATTATAGCCATTAGTGAAACTTGGCTACAGGAGGGGCAGGACTGGCAGCTTAATGTTCCAGGGTTCTGATGTTTCAGACGTGACTGAGGGAGGGGGATGGAAGGTGGGGGCATGGCATTGCTAGTCAGGAAAAATGTTACAGCAGTGCTCAGGCAGGACAGATTATAGAGCATGTCTACCAAGGCCATATGGGTGGAGCTGGGAAACAGGAAAGGTATGACCACATTAATGGGGTTGTATTATAGACCACCCAATAGTCAGCGAGAATTGGAGGAGCAAATCTGCAGAGAGATAGCAGCCAACTGCAGGAAACATAAAGTTGTGATAGTAGGGGATTTTAATTTTCCACGTATTGATTGGGACTCCCATACTGTTAAAGGTCTAGACGGGTTAGAGTTTGTAAAATGTGTTTAGGAAAGTTTTCTAATTCAATATATAGAGGTACTGACTAGAGAGGATACAATATTAGATCTCCTATTAGGAAACGAGTTAGGACAGGTGACAGAAGTGTGTGTAGGGGAACACTTTGGTTCCAGTGATCATAACACCATTAGTTTCAACTTGATCATGGATAAAGATGGATCTGGTCCTCGGGTTGATGTTGTAAACTGGAAAAAGGCCAAATATGAAGAAATGAGGAAGGATCTAAAAAGTGTGGATTGGCACAGGTTGTTCTCTGGCAAGGATGTGATTGGTAAATGGGAGGCCTTCAAAGGAGAAATTTTGAGAGTGCAGAGTTTGTATGTTCTTGTCAGGATTAAAGGCAAAGTGAATAAGAATAAGGAACCTTGGTACTCAAGGGATATTGGAACTCTGATAAAGAAGAAGAGTGAGATGTATGACATGTATAGGAAACAGGGAGCAAATAAGGTGCTTGAGGAGTACAAAAAGTGCAAAAAATACTTAAGAAAGAAGACTAAAAGGCTAAAAGAAGACATGAGGTTGCTTTGGTAGTCAAGGTGAAAGATAATCCAAAGAGCTTCTACAGGTACATTAAGAGCAAAAGGATAGTAAAGGATAAAATTTGTCCTCTTGAAGATCAGAGTGGTCAGATATGTATGGAACCAAAAGAAATGAGGGAGATCTTAAATGGGTTTTTTGTGTCTATATTTACTAAAGAAACTAGCATGGAGTCAATGGAAATAAGGCAAACAGGTAGTGAAATCATGGAATCTATACAGATTGAAGAGGAGGAGGTGCTTGCTATCTTGAGGCAAATCAGAGTGGATAAATCTTCAGGACCTGACAGGGTATTCCCTCGGACCTTGAAGGAGACCGGTGTTGAAATTGCAGGGGCCCTGGTATATATATTTAAAATGTCGGTATCTACGGGTGAGGTGCCAGAGGACTGGCGGATAGCTCATGTTGTTCTGTTGTTTAAAAAAGGCTCCAAAGGTAATCCAGGAAATTATAGACCAGTAAATTTGATGTCAGTTGTAGGTAAATTATTGGAAGGAGTACTAAGATAGGATCTACAAGTCTTTGAGTAGACAGGGACTTAATAGGGAGAGTCAATATGGCTTTGTGCATGGTAGGTCATGTTTAACAAATCTATCAGAGTTTTTCGAGGGAGTTACCAGGAAAGTGGATGAAGGGAAGTCAGTGGATGTTGTCTACATGGTCTTCAGTAAGGCCTTTGACAAGGTTCCGCATGGGAGGTTAGTTCGGAAGATTCAGTCGCTAGGTATACATGGTGAGGTAGTAAATTGGATTAGACATTGGCTCAATGGGAGAAGTCAGAGAGTGGTAGTGGAGGATTGCTTCTCTGAGTGGAGGCCTGTGACAAGTGGTGTGCCACAGGGATCAGTGCTGGGTCCATTGTTATTTGTCATCTATATCAATGATCTGGATGATAATGTGGTAAATTGGATCAGCAAATTTGCTGATGATACAAAGATTGGAGGTGCTGTGGACAGTGAGGAAGGTTTTCAAAGTTTGCAGAGAAATTTGGACCAGCTGGAAAAATGGGCTGAAAAATGGCAGATTGGGTTTAATACAGACAAGTGTGAGGTATTGCACTTTGGAAGGAAAAACCAAGGTAGAACATACAAGGTAAATGGTAGGGCACTGAGGAGTGCAGTAGAACAGAGGGCTCTGAGAATACAGATACAAAATTCCCTAAAAGTGGTGTCACAGGTAGATAGGGTCGTAAAGAGAGCTTTTATAAAGAGAGCTTTTATTGGCCTTTATAAATCAAAGTATTGAGTATAAGAGTTGGAATGTTATAATGAGGTTGTATAAGGCATTGATGAGGCCGAATTTAGAGTATTGTGTGCAGATTTGGCTACCAAATTACAGGAAGGGTATTAATAAGGTTGAAAGAGTGCCGAGAAGGTTTACAAGGATGTTGCCAGGACTTGAGAAACTGAGTTACAGAGAAAGGTTGAATAGGTTAGGACTTTATTTCCAAATAGAAGAGCATAGAAGAATGAGGGGAGGTTTTATAGAGATATGTAAAATTATGATGGGTATAGATAGAGTGAATGCAAGCAGGCTTTTTCCACTGAGGCTAGGGGAGAAAAAAAACCAGAGGACATGGGTTAGGGGTGAAAGGGAAAAAGTTTAAGGGAACATGGGGGGGGGGGGGTTCTTCACACAGAGTGGTGGGAGTGTGGAATGAGCTGCCAGATGAAGTGGTAAATGCAGGCTCACTTTTAACATTTAAGAAAAACTTGGACAGGTACATGGATGAGAGGTGTATGGAGGGATATGGTTCAGGTGCAGGTCAGTGGGACTAGACAGAAAAATGATTCAGCACAGCCAAGAAGGGCCAAAAGACCTGTTTCTGTGCTGTGATGTTCTATGGTTCTATGGTAAAGCTAAACAGCAGTCACTACATGAGGCAGGGCTGTAAACAGTTCAGGCCATCACATCTTTTCTCCTTCTGCCCATTTGCCTCTTTGCTGGGTGGAATGGATATTGGATTTATTTCTATACGTGGAACTATGTGTGTTTTTTCCAATATATATATATATATTGTATTTTTGATTTCTTAAACTCTTAAAAATGTGTCCAGATACAACATAGCTGAAATTTGTTTCCAATTGCTTCATCTCCGAGATGATCCCAAGAGAGGGAATTTGTGGAATGACTACAAGTTGTCTTTTAAGAGCAGTTTGTGGTTGATCCCACTGAGGGATCAGCTATTTTGGATTGTGTATTGTGCTATGAACCAGATTTGATTAGGGAGATTAAGGTAAATGAACCCTTAAGAAGCAGTTATCATAATAGAATCCACCCTTCAGTTTGAGAGGGAGAAACTAAAGTCAGATGTATTCATATTACAGTGGAGTTAAGGGAATTACAGATGCATGAGAGAGGAGCTGGCCAGAGTTGATTGGAAGAGGACACTAACAGGGATGACAGCAGAGAGCAATAGCTGATGGTTCTGGGAGTAATTTGGAAGGCACAGAATATAGATACATCCCAACGAAGAGGAAGTATTCTAAAGGCAGGATGACGCAACCGTGTCTGACAAGGGAAGTCTAAGACAGCGTAAAGCAAAAGAGAGGTCATATGATAGGGCAAAATGAGTGGGAAGTTAAAGGATTGGGAAGCTTTTTTAAATTAACAGACGCAACTAAAAATGCCAGAAAGAGAGAAAAGATGAAATATGAAAGCCAAAAATATCAAAGAGGAAACTAAGAGTTTTTTTTCAGATATATAAAGAGTAGAAGAGAGACAAGAACGGATATTGGACTGCTGGAAAATTATGTTGGAGAGGTAGTAATGGGGGATAAAGAAATGGTGGAACTTAATAAGTATTTTGTATCCGTCTTCAGTGTGAAAGTCACGAGAAATATGCCAGAAACTTGAGAGTGCCAGGGGGCAGAAGTGAGGGTAGTTGAGATTACTAAGGGAGAAGGTGCTTAGGAAGCTGTAAAGTCTGAAGGTAGATAAATCACGAAGACCAGATGGACTACACTCCAGGTTCTGAAAGAGGTAGCTGAAGAGATTGTGGAGACATTATTAAAGATCTTCCAAGAATCACCAGATTCTGGAATAGGTCCAGAGGACTGTAAAATAGAAAATGCCATACTTAAGAGAGGAGGGGGGGCAGAAGAAAGGAGATTATAGGCCAGTTACTGTGACTTCAGTGGTTGGGCAGTTGTTGGATGAGGTTTCAGGCTACTTGGAGGAGCATGATAAAATAGATCAAAGTCAGCATGGTTTTCTAAAAGGGAAATCTTGCCTGACAAATCTGTTGGAATTCTTTGAGGAAATAACAAGCAGGATAGACAAAGGAGAGTCAGTGGATGTTGTTTATTTGGATTTTCAGAGGCCTTTGAAAAAGTGCTGCACAAGAGGCTGCTTAACAAGGTAAGAGCCCATGGTATTACAGAAAAGATACAAGTATAGAAAGAAGATTGGCTGATTGGCAGGAGGCAAAAAATGTGAATAAAGGGGGCTTATTCTGGTTGGCATCCAGTGATGAGTAGTGTTCTGCAGGAGTCAATATTTGGATCATTCCTTTTCACATTATGTCAATGATTTGGATGATGGAATTGATGGTTTTGTGACCAAGTTTGCAGATGATATGAAAAAAGGTAGTGTTGAGAAATAGAGTCTGCAGATGGACTTAGTCAAATTAGGAGAATGAGCAAAGAAGTAGGTGGAGTATAGTGTAAGGAAGTGTGTGGTCATGTACTGTGGTCGAAGGAATGAAGGTAGGGACTATTTTCTAGTTGGGGGCGAAATTCAAAAGGGCGAGGTGCAAAGTGTCTTGGGAGTCCACATGCAGGAATCCTGAAAGGTTAACTTGCAGGTTGAATCAGTGGTAAGGAAGGCAAATGCAATGTTATTATTCATTTTGAGAGGACTAGATAAAAGAGTAAGGATGTAATGCTGATGCTTTGTAAGACATTGGTCTTTTTAGAGCAGCTTATGGTTGAGTCCACTAGGGTATCAGCTTTTCTAAATTGGGTGTTGTACAATGAACCAGAAATGATTGGAGAACTTAAGGTAAAAGAACCCTTAGGAGGAACAGTGATCATAATATGATTGAATTTACCTGAAAATTTGAGGAAAAACTAAAGTTGGATGTATCAGTATTACAGTGGTGTAAAGGGAATTACAGAAGCATGAGAGAGGAGTTGGCCAGAATTGATTGGTAAAGAAAATTGGCAGGGATGACGGCAAATCAGCAATGGCTGGAATTTCTGGAAGCAATTCGGAAGGCACGGGATATTAATATCCCAAAGAGGAAGAAGTATTCTAATGGCAAGATGACACAAATGTACTTAGCAAAGGAAATTAAAGCCAACTTAAAAGCCTAAGAGGGGGCATATAATAGAGAAACAAATATCAGTTGGAAGCTTTAAAAACCATCAAAGGTAACTAAAAAAAAGTCATTAGGAAAATAAAGATGGAATGCGAAAGTCAGCTAGCCAATAGTATTAAAGAGGACACCAAAAGTTTCTTCAGATACATAAAATGTAAAAGAGGTGGGAGTGGATATCAGACCACTGGAAAATGATGCTGGAGAGGTAGTAATTGGGGGGGACAAGGAAATGGAAGACAAATAGAATTTGTATTTTCCATTTGTCTTCGCTGTGGAAGTCACTAGCAGTATGGTGGAAGGTCCAGGTGTCAGGGGTCATGAGGTGTGTGAAGTTACCATTACTAGAGAGAAGGTTCTTGGGAAGTTGAAAGGTCTGAAGGTAGAGAAGTCACCTTGACGAGGGTTCTGAAAGAGTTGGCTGAAAAGATTCTAGAGGCATTAGTAATGATCTTTCAAGAATCACTAGATTCTGGAATGTTTTCAGAAGACTGGAAAATTGCGAATGTCACTCCACTCTCAAGAAGGGAGAGAGGGAGAAGAAAGGAAATTATAGGCCAGTTAGTCTGACCTCAGTGGTTGGGAAGATGTTGGAGTCAATTGTCAAGGATGTGGTTTCAGGGTACGTGGAGGCACATAACCAAATAGGCCAAAGTCAGCATGGTTTTCTTCAAGGAATATCTTGCCTGAGATATCTGTTGGAACTCTTTGAAGAAGTAACAAGCAGGATAGACAAAGTAGAATCAATGGATGTTATGTACTTGGATTGTCAGAAGGCCCTTGACAAGGTGCCATACAATTTTTATCTTATATGTCAATAACTTGGATGACAGAATTGATAACTTTGTTGGAACATTTGCATGTGATAAGAAGATAGGTGGAGGGGCATGTAGTTTTGAGGAAGTAAGGAGGCTACAGAAAGACTTGGACAGATTAGGAGAATAGGTAAAGAAGTGGCAGATGGAATACAGTGTCGATAGTGTATGGTCATGCACTTTGGTAGAAGAAATAAAAGAGCATACTGTCAAAGCTCTGAGGCGCAAAGATATTTGGGAGTCCTTGTGCAGGATTGCATAACGGTTAATTTGCAGATTGAAATGGTGTTGAGGAAGGCAAATGTGATGTTAGTATTAATTTCAAGAGGATTAGAATATAAAAGCAAAGATGTAATGTTGAAACTTTATAAAACATTGGGGAAGCCTCACGTGGAGTATTGTGAGAAGTTTTGGACCCCTCACCTTACAAAACATGTGCTGACATTGGAGAGGGTTCAAAGGAGGTTCACGAAAATGATTCCAGGATTGAACAGTTTGTCATATGAAGAACATTTGATGAACCTGTACTTACTGGAATTCAGAAGAATGAATGCGGATCTCATTGAAACCTATTGAATGTCACAAAGCCGAGAGAGAGAGAGTGGATGCGGAGAGGATATTTCCTATAGTGGGGGAGTCTAAGACCAGTGGACATAGAGAGGCATCCCTTTAGAATGGAGATAAGGAGGATTTTCATTAGCCAAGGAGTGGTGAAACTATGGAATTCTTTGCCACAGGCAACTGTGGAAGCCAAGTCTTTATGCATATTTAAGGCAGAAGTTGATAGATTCTTGATTAGTCAGGATATAAAGCGATTTGGGGAGAAAGCAGGAGATTGGGTCTGAGAGGGAAAATAGATCAGCCATGATCCAATGGGTGACCAAATTCAACTGACCAAATGGTCTAATTCTGCTCCTATATCTAGTGGTCAGCTAAATCATTGACATATAACATAAAAAGAATCGGTCCCAACACAGACCCCTGTGAAACACCATTAGTCATCTGCAACCAACCAGAAAAGGCTCCCTTTATTCACACTCTTTGCCTCCTGCCAATTAACTAATGCTCTATCCATGCTGGTATCTCTCCTGTAACTTGGTAAGCAGCTTCATTACTTATGCCTCCACAATCACTTCAGCTACCTCTTTCATAGTGCTGGAAGGTGACTTATCTACCTTTAGACCTTTCAGTTCCCCAAGCACCTTCTTCCTTTATTGGCAACTTAATTCACGTCTGCCCCAACACACTCAAATTTCCTGTATACTACTGGTGTCTTTCACAGTGAAGACTGATACAAAATACTTATTCAGTTCATCCGCCTTTCCCTGTCCCCCAATAAAACCTCTTGTGCATCATTTTCCAGTGGTCTGATATTTCCTCTAGCCTCCCTTTTTCACTTTATATATCTGAAGAAACCTTTGGTATTTTTTTAATATCATTGAGTCATATAGTCATAGAGGAGTACAGCACAGAACCAGACCCTTCAGCTCATCTAGTCCATGCCAACCATTTAAACTGCCTACTCTCATCTACCTACGCTGAGACCAAAGACCTCCATACCCCATGTACCTATCCAAACTTTTCTTAAAGATTGAATCGAGTTCACATCTACCACTTGTGTAAGGGGGTTTATTCCACACTCTCAAGACTTTGTAAGTTAAGAATTTTCCCCTCATGTTCACCTTCACTTCTCATCTTTCACCCTTACTCATGACCTCTGGTTGTAATCCCACCCAACATTAGTGGAAGAAGTCTGCTTACATTTACCCTGTCTATACCCCTCATAATTTTGTATATCTCTATCAAATTGCCTCTCAACGTCCTGTGTTCTAAAGAATGCAGTCCTAACCTATTCAATCTTTCCTTATAACTGAGGTCCTCCAGACCTGGCAACATACTTGTAAAATTTCTCTGTACTCTTTCAACCTTATTTACACCTTTCCTGTAGGTAGGTGACAAAAACTGCACGTAATACTCCAACTTAGGCCTCACCAACATCTTATACAACTTGAACATAACATCCCATCTTCTGTACTGAATAGATTGATTTATGAAGGCTAATGTGCCAAAAGCTTTCTTTACGACCTGTGAAGCCACTTTCAATAAATTATTACCTGTATACCCAGATCCAGTTTAAAAAGGGCAAAGAATATGCAGAAGTTTTTGATTCGGAACAAGAAGGCAACAGAAGAGCACCTAAGGATTTCCAGCGGGAAGACATTTTGAGTTCTCGGGGGAAGAGAGAGGCCAGACTGCGCAGGCACGTGACGTCAGCCAGTTGAGCGTGAATAGTTTAAAAAGAAGGCAGCCATATCCAGCGGGCAGTGTTGGGAGCGGGCAGTGGAGTGAGAGGCAGCAGAGTGAAAGGGCTTTGGCTCCACGGGCTTCGGCAGTAATGGGACGAGGTGAGACAGTTGTTGATGGGGTGAGGGCAGATGTACGGGAAATGGGAGAGATGCGTTTGAGCCGGGAAATGGGAGAGATGTGTCTCCCATTTCCCGTACATCTGCCCTCACCCCATCTGCCTGCCACCCCACTCGGGATAGGGTTCACCTTGTCCTCACCTACCACCCCATCAGCCTCCGGGTCCAACGTATAATTCTCCGTAACTTCCGCCACCTCCAACGGGATCCCACTACCAAGCACATTTTTCCCTCCCCCCCACCTTCTGCTTTCCGCAGGGATCGCTCCCTACATGATTCCCTTGTCCATTCGTCCCTCCCATCCCTTCCCACTGATCTCCCTCCTGACACTTATCCTTGCTACACCTGCCCTTACACTTCCTCCTTCATCACTATTCAGGGCCCCAGACAGTCCTTCCAGGTGAGGCGACACTTCACCTGTGAGTTGGCTGGTGTGGTATATCGCATCCGGTGCTCCCGGTGCGGCCTTTTATATATAGACCTGACGCAGACTGGGAGACCATTTCGCTGAACACCTATGCTTTGTCCGCCAGAGAAAGCAGGATCTCCCAGTGGCCACACATTTTAATTCCAAGTCCCATTCCCATTCTGATAATGTCTATCCATGGCCTCCTCTACTGTCAAGATGAATCCACACTCAGGTTGGAGGAACAACACCTCATATACCGACTGGGTAGCCTCCAACCTGATGGCATGAACATTGACTTCTCTAACTTCCGTTAATGCCCCTCCTCCCCTTCTTACCCCATTCCTGATCTCTCTGGTGCTCCCCTCCCCAGTTCTTTCTCCCTAGGCCTCCCATCCCATGATCCTTTACTTCTCCAGCTCTGTATCCCTTTTGTCAATCAACTTTCTAGCTTTTGGCTTCACCCCATCCCCTCCGGTCTTCTCCTATCATTTTGGATTTCCCCCTCCTACTTTCAAATCTCTTACTATCTTTTATTTCAGTTAGTCCTGACGAAGGGTCTCGGCCCGAAACGTCAACAGTGCTTCTTCCTATAGATGCTGCCTGGCCTGCATTTTGTGTGTGTTGCTTGAATTTCCAGCATCCACAGATTTCCTCATGTTTGAAGTTGGAGCTCATGGTTTCACCTTCGCCGGTCCTCCTTCAATCTCCTCGGGCTTCATTGAATCACAGCCCCACTCCCTGTTGACTCCTACAATCTCTTCTCTCCAGTTCCTTCTCTCTTCTCTCCCAACAAAGCCCCAAGCCCAACCTTAGTGTCCCTCACCAGAGAAACCTCCCCCTAAATCTGGCCATCCTATTTGGATGGGATACAATTCTATCTCTTATCTTCAACAGTAACACAAACACGCAGCATACACAGAGCAGAACAGCATAACAGAGAAAAAATATGAACCATATGAACCAGGGCATTACACTTGCAATAACTTTTACACAATTGACGTCAGACCCACCGGTCTATAGTTTCCTGGTTTCTGTTTAGAGCTTTTTTCTAAGCAGCAGGACAACATTGGCTATCCTCCAGTCCTCTGGTACCTCTCCTGTCACTAACAATTTTTCAAATATCTCAGCTAGGTCCCCAGCAATTTCTGCCTTGCCTCCCATAGGGTCCAAGGGAACACCTTGTCAGGACCTGGTAATTTATCCACCCTGACTTGCCTCATGGTAGCAAGTGCCTCCTCCTCTGTAATCTGTACAGGGTCCATGAAGTTGATGCCGCTTTGCCTCACTTTTAAAAACTCTGTATCTGCCTCCCGAGTAGATACAGATGCAAAGAATTCAGTTAAGATCACCCCCATCTGTTTTGGCTCCACACATGGATTACCATTCTGATCTTCCAGTGGACCAATTTTGTCCCTTCCAATCCTTTTGTTCTTATCATATCTGTAGAATCCCTTAGGATTCTCCTTCACTTTGTCTGCTAAAGCAACTTCATGCCTTCTTTTAGCCTTCCCGATTTCTTTCTTAAGTGTTCTCTTGCATTTCTTACACACCATAAGCACGTCATTTGTTCCCACCTGCCTATATCTGCTATAGACCTTTTTTTCTCTTAACAGGAGCCTCATATCTCTTGAACCAAGGTTCCTTACACTACTTATCTTTACCTTTTATTCTGACAGGCATATACAAGTTTTGTACTCTCTAACTTTCATTTTTGAAGGCCTCCCACTTTCCAAGCTCACCTTTGCCAAAAAACAGCCTGTCCCAATCCACACTTGCCAGATCATTGGCTAGCTTGCCTTCATATTCCATCTTTTCCTTCTTTATGACTTTTTTTAGTGGCCTTCTGTTGGTTTTTAAAAGCTTCCCAATCCTCTAACTTTCCACTATTTGTTGCTATGTTATGTGCCCTCTTTTTGTGTTTTTATGTTGGTTTTGACTTCTCTTGTCTGCCACAGTTGTGTCATGCTGCATTTAGAATACTTCTTCTTTGGGAAATAGACCATAACATACAGTGTGCAGTGTCACCCTGCCTTTAGAATACTACTTCTTATTTGGGATACTTACTACAACATGCATTCGGAGTGGATTGTTAAGTAATCCCCTAACCTAAAAAGGCGGCATCACATCCGCCCAACCAATTGTAGGTGCAGACTGAAAGCTTACTCGAAGTTGATGTTCGAAATAACAGGGAATTTATTAAGAACTGGTGCACACCAAGAGACTAGTCAAAGCTGATCTAGCTGAACGTGAATTTGGTAGAGATTTTATATTCTCAGTAAAAGTACATTTTGCTGCAGGTATACAGTATAATACAGACGAGATCCTGATTACAGAGTAAAATGATTGCCTACAGTCAATACAATTTTCTCTCACAACAGTGGGTGCATGCTATAACATATCCATTAAAACTCCTGAACCTTGGACCTTATTCACTGCTGCATTCCATGTCTCTACTTCTAGGCCTTGTCCTCAGTTTCCTGTTACCACAATCCACATGGGTACTGTATTTACTAATTATTATCCCTCATTATTCCATCCCCCTACAACAAAGTTCATTGCAATAACTTCAGTTTTGCAGATTACACAAAGGAGGGGAGTGAGTTGTTAATAGGTGGGTGAGTGTGAGTTGTGGGAAGGATTCAGTGTTGTTCTTATGTGCTTTAGACAAGTTGGGTCGCTGGGAAGATACATGGCAGATGCAGTTTTAGAGACTGGATTGTTATTTGAATGGTGAAGTACTGGTAAAAGTAGTAAATGCTTCCCTCACTCACTGAGGCAGTAGATAGATTTTTTTTAATACTCAAAGGATAGGAGCTAGCAGGGACAGGGACTGAAATGGGTGGTCGCAATGATGATGAAGAATGGTAGAAAAGGCCCAACAATCTACTTTGCCTCCTATTTTCTGTATTTCTATGATGGAACAGCAGGAAGTTTCCCCATGAGACCTGGTGTGTGGTTTGTTCCTCCACATCTGTCCACCTTAAGGCTGAAACCACTGAACAGCATCACATGGCATACCACGTTTGTTTTGACGTTGCCTGTACAATATTTCATTAGGCATCTGAGGAGTACAGCATGAATCCTTCACTGAGGGTTGAGTCCTCCTTGGGAGCCATCTTTGACCGAGTTTATTTCTTCTTTAAATGCTTAATGTTAATATTCAGTGCACCTGAATATCCTTGGAAGCTCGAGACAACACTCTGCCACAGGTTCCAATTATGTCCTTTGACAATTCTTCCCTCCATGTTTCCCATTAGCAGCATCAAAGTACCACTCACACCCCCAACCATCTCCTCCACTGCCCTGTCCCTCTCACCAGTTTCTTTATCCAATCTTCATTCCTTCCACATGCCAAGTCAGTGCCTACATCCCATACATCCATGAATGGGAAATCCCAGAGGAAAGGCCTTTGTCCTGAACTGCATACCTGGCCAGTTCGATCACAAGCTATGCCCAGTGTAAGGTAGGCATGTTTCCAACATAGTGCTTTTTTAATATGCATTTGCAGATGTAATTCTGTGATAGGTCACTGTTTACAACTGTTTGGGCATCTTTATCAACTGTAGTTCATTTATATTCCCACACCATTCCTGGACTATCAAATATATTGGCTCTACCTCCAACCTCAGCCCTGTAAGTTTATACAGTTCACTTGTCATTTGCATTTACTCCTGGCTGTATCCAGACATCAGCCCAACAACCCTCCACTTCATAGCTGTGCTCTGCAATTTCCTCTGTTCTCCAGTTTTGTTTAATAGGCAAGCTAACAGTCCCTTACTGCAGCAAATTTCCCAAAGGACTTCCATTTCTTTCCAACAATCAAAATCTCTTTTGTCTTGGCTAGTCTTGACTATGGTTCAAAATCATCAAAAAAATCAAAGCAACATGACATTCTTTTTCAATAGCTTCCAACATTCCCGACATACCTTGCACTTTCATTACTTTTCAAATTGTATGCCGAACTCTGCTGAACATTTTCCATGCTTGGCATTGTTCAAGGTTGCAGCTGCAGACTGTATTGTCAAATATTTCCGACAATATATTGGACATATTACTCCCCTGATTGGCTCTGATTTGAGGCTGAAATGTCAAAGTGTTACTTTACACTTGCTAAATCATTGCTTGCAGTGAGAGGAACATTAATCTCCATATGGCTGACTAACTAAGCAGCAAGATCTAACAATTTTAGTGACTCGTCCTGAGCCAGAGGCTGAGTAGTTCTTCCAATCCGATTCTCCCTACTCACAGGCTGAATCTTCTCCCACAGCCCATTGACATTCTCCCCACATTGAATCTCCTTCCATAAGCCCATGGAATTTCTGCCCAGTCACTAACTCCAGCTATTTATTAAATCTCATCTCCCAGTTCACTGACATACTTCCAGACACAGAGTTTAACCACCACCTATTGAATCTTCTCCAACTAGGCCATTGACGCAAGCAGCAGCTGCAACCAGCCATTGAATCAAACAAATGCACAATATGGGATCCACTCGGCCCCTCAGACCTGCCCCACCATTCAGCATGATCAGGGCTGATCTAGGCCAGCGTTAATTTCTCCTCTATATGAAAACAGAAGTTGTCATGAACCCATCCACCCTTACTAATTTTTATTGATGAACCATAGAAATCATCATGGCTTGGTATGACAACTACTCTGCCCATGACTGCAAAAATCTTCAGAGAGCTGTGGACACAAGTAAGCAAATTACGGAAACCAGCCTCTCCATGGACTCTGTCTACACTTCTCACTGCCTCAGTAAAACAGCTAACATAATCGGAGACCCCACCCACTCTAGACATCTCTCTTCTCCCCACTCCCAACAAGCATAGATACAAAAGTCTGAAAGCACGTATAACCAGACTGAAGGACAGTTTCTTCCTCACTATTATAAGACTAGTGAATGGTTCTCTAGCATAAGATAGACACTTGACCACACAGTCTATCTCATTATGACGTTACTCCTATTGTTTGCCTGCACTACACTTTCTCTGTAACCATAACAATTTATTCTGCATTTTGGAATCATAGTCACAGGAAACTACAGCACAGAAACAGGCCATGCGGCCCATCTAGTATACTGACATCTTCTGCCTAGTGACATCAATCTGCACCTGGACAATAGCCCCCCCATAATCCTCCCATCCATGTACCTATCCAAACTTCTCTTAGATGTTGAAATTGAACCTGCATGCACCACTTTCATTGACAGCTAGCTTGTTCCACCTCTCACCACCCTCTCAGTGAAGAAGCTCCCGGTCATGTTCCCCTTAAACATTTAATCTTTCAACCTTAACCCATGACCTATAGTTCTAGTCTTACCCAACATCTGTGGAAAATGCCTGCTTGCATTTACCCTATTTGACAAACTCATAACTCTGTATACCTCTAACAAATCTCCCCTCATTCTCTTAACTCCAGAGAATAAGTCCTAACCTATTCAACATTTCCCTATAACTCAGGTCCTCAAGCCTCAGCAAAGTTCCTGTAAATTTCTCTGCATTCTTTCAAGCTTATTGATATCTATTAGTTTACTTTGATCTGTCTGAATACACTATGTAATGATCTGTATGAACAGTATGCAAGACAAGCTTCTTACTGTATGTCACAATAACAGAGTCTATGGACATGAGATCATGGACAGTGTACAGATTACAGAGGAGTAGGTATTTGCTGTCTTGAGGTAAATTTATTCATTCATACGTAATAGAACTTTGATCAGCGGCCAATCCAGACGTCGGAAGTTTGGGAGGAGGGGTTTTCACTCAGGTCCACTGCCCGAGTAGAAGAGGCAACAAGTTACTAGCTTACACAAAATGCTGGTGGAACACAGCAGGCCAGGCAGCATCTACAGGGAGAAGCGCTGTCGACGTTTCAGGCCGAGACCCTTCTAGCTTAAGTTTTTTTTCATTCTTTTCCTTATATCTGCTCAACTAAGACAGTAGAGATGCCAGGCAGGATAGTTGAATGCTCATCTTACAGGATGTGAGAAGGCAGGGAGGCCACCAGTGTCCCTGACAACTACAAATGCAAAAGTGCATCCAGCTGCAGCTTCTAACAGTCCACATTAAGGAGTTGGATGGAGCAGGACCTGGAGGAACTCTGGATCATTAGGGAGGCTGAAGGGATGGTAGATAGGACATATAGAGAGGTCGTTACACACAAGGTGCAAGACACAGGAAACTGAGTGATAGTCAGGAAAGGAAAAGGGGTTAAGGAGCCAGTGCAGAGCACCCCTTTGGCCATCTCCCTCAAAAACAGTTATAACACTATGGATACTGTTTGAAAGGTTGACCTAACAGAGGAAAGTCACTGTGGTTGGGTCCTGGCACTGAGTCTGGCTCTGTGAATCAGAAGGGAAGGGGCAGAAGAGGCACACTGTGGTGATAGGGGGTTCGTTAGTTAGGGGAACAGACAGGAGGTTCTGTGGATAAGAATGAGATTTCAGATGGTACATTGCTCCCCAGGTGCCGGGATCCAGGATATCCCAGACCAAGTCCTCAGCATTCTCAGTTAAGGGGGTAAACGTGGTCATGGTCCATGTAGGTACCAATGACATGGATTGGGCAAGTGACGAAGCTCTGCGTAAGCAGTTCAGGGCATTAGGTTCTAAGTTAAAGGGCAGAACCTCCAGAGTTGTGATTTCAGGATTGCTACTAGTGCTAGTGAGGCCAGAAACAGGAAGATGAAACAGCTTAACATATGGTTAAGAAGTTGGTGTAGGTGGGAGGGCATAAGATTTTTTGGATAAGCGATAAGAGATTAAAGGGACAGGGTTATTTCTTCAGTGGTTTGATCGGGGCAAGACTGTGCAAGTGCATAGATGTCAGCCAGTGAGAGCAGCGAGAAGAGTTTAAAAGGAGCATGCTTAAAAGAGTGGGTGTTAGAATAGAGAGTGACAGGGTAGGAAGGCTTTGGCTCAAGGGGGCTTTGGCAATAACGGGTTGAGGCGAGGTAGGTTATCTGTGTAGAATACAGACAAGAAGAATGTGTGTGAGGCCGGTGCTCAGAGTCAGATGTTGGAACTCCCAGCCTTCCGGACAGTCACATCTGCGCCAGGTGCGTAGAGCTGCAGCTCCTTAAAGACTGTGTTAGGGAACTGGTGATGCAGCTTGATAACCTTCGTCTGGTCAGAGAAAGTGAGGAGGTGATAGAGAGGACCTATAGGCAGGTAGTCACACCAGGGCCTGGGGAGACATAAGTGGGTAACAGTCAGGAGAGGGAAGGGCAGGAGTCAGAGGCAAGAGAGTACCCCTGTGACTGTACCCCTTGACGATAAGTACTCCTGCTTGAGTACTGTTGGGCGGACGGCCTACCTGAGGGAAGCAACAGTGGCCACACATCTGGCACAGGGTCTGGCCGTGTGGCTCAGAAGGGTAGGGAAGGGAAGAGGATGGCAGCAGTGATAGGGGACTCTATAGTTAGGGGTCAGACAGCTGATTCTGTGGATGCAGGAAAGAAGCACGGATGGTAGTTTGCCTCCCAGGTGCCAGGGTCTGGGATGTTTCAGATAGCGTCCACGATATTCTGAAGTGGGAAGGAGAACAGCCAGAGGTCATGGTATATATTGGTACCAACGACATAGGCAGCAAAAGGGAGGAGGTCCTGAAAGCAGACTACAGGGAGTTAGGAAGGAAGTTGAGAAGTATGACCACAAAGGTTGTCACCTTGGGATTACTGCCTGTGCCACGTGACAGTGAGTATAGGAATAGAGTGAGGTGGAGGATAAATGCATGACTAAGGGATTGGAGCAGGGGGCAGGGATTCAGATTTCTGGATCATTGGGACCTCTTTTGGGGCAGGAGTGACTTGTACAAAAGGGACAGGTTGCACTTGAATCCCACGGGGACCAATATCCTGGTGTGGAGGTTTGCTAAGGCTATTGGGGAGAGTTTAAACTAGGATTACTCAGGGTTGGGAACTAAGCTGAACAGACAGAGGAAGAGGCAGTTGGCTCACAAATAGAGAAAGCTCGGAGACAATGAGAGAGGGAGGATAGACAGGTGATAGAGAAGGGACGCGCTCAGACCGATGGTTTGAGATGTGTCTATTTTAATGCAAAGAGTATTATGAACAAAAGAGCATGGATCAGAACTTGGAGCTATGATGTTGTGACCATTAGAGACTTGAATGGCTTAGGGGCAGGAATGGTTACTTCAAGCGCCAGGCTTTAGATGTTTCAGAAAGGACAGGAGAGGAGGCAAAAGAGGTGGGGGCATGGCACTGTTAGTGTCACAGCTGCAGAAAAGGAGGAAGACATGGAGGGATTGTTTACAAAGTCTCTGTGGGTGGAAGTTAAGAACAGGAAGGGGTCAATAACTCTACTGGGTGTTTTTTATAGACCACCCAATAGTAAAAGGGACATCAATGAGTAGATAGGGAGACAGATGGTGTAATAATAACAGGGTTGACATGGTAGGAGATTTTAATTCCCCAAATATCATTTGGCATGTCCCTAGAGTGAGGGGTTTAGATGGGGTGGAGATTGTTAGATGTTTTCAGGAAGGTTTCTTGACACAATATGTGGATAAGCCTAAAAGAGGAGAGGCTGTACTTGATGTGGTATTGGGAAATGAACCTGGTCAGGTATCGGATCTCTCAGTGGGAGAGCATTTTGGAGATAGTGATCATAATTCTATCTCCTTTACCATAGCATTGGAGAGGGATAGGAACAGACAAGTTAGGAAAGTATTTAATTGGAGTAAGGGGAAATATGAGGCTATCAGGCAGGAGCTTGGAAGCATAAATTGGGAACAGATGTTCTCAGGGAAATGTACAGAAGAAATGTGGCAAATGTTCAGGGGATATTTGCATAGGGTTCTGCATAGGTACATTCTAATGAGATAGGGAAAGGATGGTAGGGTACAGGAACTGTGGTGTAAAAAGGCCATAGTAAATCTAATCAAGAAAAAGAGCTTACAAAAGGTTCAAAAAGTTAGGTAATGATAGAGATCTGGAAGAGTATAAGGCTAGCAGGAAGGAGCTTAAGAAAGAAATTAAGAGAGCTAGAAGAGGCCATGACAGACAAGATTAAGGAAAACCCCAAGGCATTCTACAAGTATGCTGAGAGCAAGAGGATGTGATGTGAGAGACTAGGACCAATCAAGTGTGACAGTGGAAAAGTGTGTATGGAACTGGAGGAGATAGCAGAGGTACTTAAAGAGTACTTTGCTTCAGTATTTCCCACAGAATTGTAGAGATGACTTACAGCAGACTGAAAAGCTTGAGCATGTAGCTATTAAGAAAGAGGATGTGCAGGAGCTTTTGGAAAGCATCAAGTTGGATAAGTCACTGGGACAGGACGATATATATCCCAGGCTACTGTAGGAGGCATGGGAGGAGATTGCTGTGCCTCTGGCGATGATCTTTGCATCATCAATGAGGACAAGAGAGGTTCGGGAGGATCAGAGGGTTGTGGATGTCGTTCCATTATTCAAGAAAGGGAGTAGAGATAGCCCAGGAAATTATAGACCAGAGAATCTTACTTCAGTGGACAGTAAGTTGATGGAGAAGATCCTGAGAGGCAGGATTTATGAACATTGGAGAAGCATAATATGATTAGGAATAGTCAGCATGGCTTTGTCAAAGGCAGGTCATGCCTTACAAGCCTAATTGCATTTTTTGGGGATGTAACTAACACACTGATGAAGAGTAGTATATGTAGTGTATATGGATTTCAGCAAGGCATTTGACAAGGTACCCATGCAAGGCTTACTGAGAAAGTAAAGAGGCATGGGATCGAAGGAGACATTGCTTTGTGGATCCAGAACTGGCTTGCCCACAGAAGACAAAGAGTGGTTGTAGATGGGTCATATTCTGCATGGAGGTCAATCACCAGTGGTGTACCTGAGGTTTTTGTTCTGGGACCCCTACTCTTCGTGATTTTTATAAATGACCTGGATGAAGAAGTGGAGGGATGGGTTAGATAATTTGCTGATGACACAAAGGTCGGAGGTGTTGTGGATAGTGTGGAGAGCTGTCAGAGGTTACAGCAGGACATTGATAGGCTGCAAAACTGGGCTGAGAAGTGGCAGGTGGAGTTCAACGCAACTAAGCATGAGGTGGTTCATTTTGGTAGGTCAAATATGATGGCAGAATATAGTATTAATGTTAAGACTCTTGGCAATGTGGAGGATCACATGGATCTTGGGGTCCAAGTCGATAGGACACTCAAAGCTGCTGTGTAGGTTGACTGTGGCTAAGAAAGCATATGGTGCATTGGCCTTCATTAATTGTGGGATTGACTTTAGGAGCCAAGAAGTAATGTTGCAACTATATAGAACCCTGGTCAGGCCCCACTTGGAGTATTGTGCTCATTTCTGGTTGCCTCATGATAGGAAGGATGTAGAAACCATAGAAAAGAGTGCAGAGGAGATTTACAAGGATATTGCCTGGATTGGGAAGCATACCTTATGAAAATAGGTTGAGTGAACTCAGCCTTTTCTCCTTGGAGCATCAGAGAATGAGAGGCAACCTGATAGAGGTGTACAAGATGATGAGAGGTATTGATCATGTGGATAGTCAGAGGCATTTTCCCAGGGCTGAGATTGGTAGCATGAGAGGGCACAGTTTTAAGGTGCTTGGAAATAGGTACAGAGGAAATGTTGGGGGTAAGTTTTTTTTTATTAATACAGAGTGGTGAGTGCATGGAATGGGCTGCTGGCGATGGCAGTGGAGGTGGATACGATAGGGTTTTTTAAGGGACTCCTGGATAGGTACATGGAGCTCAGAAAAATAGAGGGCGATGGGTAACCTAGGTAATTTCTCAGGTAAGGACTTGTTCGGCACAGCTTTGTGGATTGAGGGGCCTGTATTGTGCTGTAGGTTTTTTATGTTTCTATGTTCTATGTTTCTATAATTGGGCTTTCTTCTAGATTAGGTGGTACTTGTACAGAAGAAATGGTTTGCACTGGAGGTGAACTAATATCCTAACAGGAAGGTTTGCTAATGCTGCACAGTGCGGTTTAAACTAGCGTTGCAGGGGGATGTGATCAAGAATATCAGAACAGTTAGTGGAGAGTTAGTGGAGAGTTAGTGGAGAGTGGAGGAAGATGTTAGTGAGACCTCAGATAAAATCAGGAATCAGGAATCAAAAGGTTAAACCTGGTACAACTTGTGTCCTGAGATGCATATATTTCAATGCAAGTAGTATTATAGGAAAGGGGGATGAGCTCAGGGCATGGATCAACACATGGTATTATGACATTGTAGCCATTAGCGAGACTTGATTACAGGAGGGACAGGGCCATCAGCACAGTATTCTGGGGTTCTGTTGTTTGAAACATGACAGAGCCTGAGGGACTAAAGGAGGAGGTGTGGTATTACTAGTCGGGAAACATGTTACAGCAAGTCTCTATCAGAACAGACTGGAGAACTTGACTAGTGAGGTATTGTGGGTGGAACTGAGAAATAAGAAAGCTATGACCATGATAATGGGGCTATGTTACAGAGCACTCAACAGTGCTAGGCATACATTTGCAAACAGATCGCAGACTGTTGGAAGAAACATAAGGTTGTTACAGTAGGTGATTTTAACTTTCCATATTGACTGGGAATCCCATACTGTAAAAGGACGAGATGGGATAGAGTTTGTCAGCTATGTTCTGGAAAGTTTCCTTCATCAGTACATAGAAGTCCCAACGAGACAGCGTGTGATACTGGATCTGATTCTCGGGAATGATTCACAGCAGGTGGCAGAAGATTGTGCAGGGGAACACTTTGCATCCAGTCATCACAATGTCATTAGTTTCAAAGTAAATATCCAAAGAGATAGGTCTGGTCCACAGGTTGAGATTCTAAACTCGATAAAGGCCAGTTTTGATGGCATCAGAAATTATTTGGCAAATATGGAATGGGACAGGCTATTTTCTGGCAAAGGTGTACTTGGAAAGTGGGAGGCTTTCAAAAATAAAATTTTGAGTACAAACCTTGTATGTGCCTGTCAGAATAAAAGGTAAAGATAACATGTGTTGGGAACCTTGGTTTCCAAGAGATATTTGGACCCTGGTTAAGAGAAAAAAGGAGGTGCATAGCAGGTATAGGCAAGTAAGAACAAATGAGGTGAAAGAAAATCCTACGGGATTCTACAGATATGTTAAGTGCAAAATTATTGCAAGGGACAAATTGGTCTTAGAAACATAGAAAATCTATAGCACGATACAGACCCTTCAGTCCACAATGCTGTGCCGAACATGTACTTACTTAGAAATTACCTAAGGTTACACATAGTCCTCTGTTTTTCTAAGCTCCACGTATCTATCCAGGAGTCTCTTAAGAGACCCTATCGTATCCACCTCCACCACTGTCACTGACAGCCCATTCCACGCACTCACCACTCTGCATAAAAAGCTTAACCCTGACGTCTCCTCTGTACCTGCTTCCAAGCTCCTTAAAACTGTGCCCTCTCATGCTAGCCATTTCAGCCCTGGGAATAAGCTTCTAACTATCCACACGAACAATGCCTCTCATCATCTTACACACCTTTATCAGGTAACCTCTCATCTTCCACTGCTCCAAGGAGAAAAGGTCCAGTTCACTCAACCTATTCTATAAGGCATGCTCCCCAATCTAGACAACATCCTTGTAAATCTTCTCTGCACCCTTTCTATGGTTTCCACATCCTTCCTGTACAGAGGTGACCAGAACTGAGCACAGTACTCCAATTGGGGTCTCACCAGGGTACTACATAGCTGTAACATTACCTCTCGGCTCTTAAACTCAATTCCACTGATGATAAAGGCCAGTGCATCATATGCCTTCTTAACCACAGAGTCAACCTGAGCAGCTGCTTTGAGCATCCTATGGACTCGGACCCCAAGATCCTTCTGATCCTCCACACTGCCAGGAGTCTTACCATTATATTCTGCCATCATATTTGACCTACCAAAATGAACCACCTCACATCTGGGTTGAACTCCATCTGCCACTTCTCAGCCCAGTTTTACATCCTATCATGTCCTGCTGTAACCTCTGACAGCCCTCCACACTATCCACAACATCCCCAACCTTTGTGTCATCAGCAAACTAACCCATCCCTCCACTCCCTCATCCAGTCATTTACAAAAATCACTAAGAACAGGGGTCCCAGAACAGATCCCTGAGGCACACTACTGGTTACTGACCTCCATGCAGAATATGACCTATCTACAACCACTCTTTGCTTTCTGTGAGCAAGCCAATTATGGATCCACAAAGCAAGGTCCCCTTGGATCCCGTGCCTCCTTACTTTCTCGATAAGCCTTGCATGGGGTACCTTGTCAAATGCCTTGCTGAAATCCATATACACTACAACTACTGCCCTGCCTTTATCAGTGTGTTCAGTCACATCCTCAAAGAATTCAATAAGGCTCGTAAGGCACGACCTGCCTTTGACAAAGCCATGCAGCCTATTTCTAATCATATTATGCCTCTCAGGATCTTTTCAATCAACTTACCAACCACTAGAGTAAGACTCACTGGTGTATAATTTACTGAGCTATCTCTACTCCCTTTCTTGAAAAAGAGAACAACATCTGAAACCCCCAATCCTCTGGAACCTCTCCCGTCCCTATTGATAATGCAAAGATCATTGCCAGAGGCTCAGCAATCTCCTCCCATGTCTCCCACAGTAGCATTGGGTACTTCTCGTCTGGTCCCAGTGATTTATCCAACTTGATGATTTCCAAAAGCAAAAGCACATCCTCTTTCCTAATGTCTGTGTGCTCAAACTTTTCAGTCTGCTGTAAGTCATCCCTACAATTGCCAAGATCCTTTTCTGTAGTGAATACTGAAGCAAAGTACTCATTAAGTACCTCTGCTATCTTCCCCGGTTCCATCGGTTCCATACACACTTTTCCACTGTCACATTTGGTTGGTCCTATTCTCTCACATCTTATCCTCTTGCTCTTCACATACTTGTAGAATGCCTTGGGGTTTTCCTTAATCCTGCTGGCCAAGGCCTTCTCATGTCCCCTTCTGGCTCTCCTAATTTCATTCTTAAGCTCCTTCCTGCAAGCCTTATAATCTTCTAGCTCTCTATCATTACCTAGTTTTTTGAACCTTTTGTAAGCTTTTCTTTTCTTCTTGACTAGATTTTCAACAGACTTTGTACACCATGGTTCCTGTACCCTACCATCCTTTCCCTGTCTCATTGGAACCCACCTATGCAGAACTCCATGCAAATATCCCCTGAACATTTGCCATATTTCTGCTGTATATTTCCCTGAGAACATCTCTCCTTGTTTATGCTTCCAAGTTCCTGCATGATAGCTTCATATTTCCCCTTACTCCAATTAAACGTTTCCCTAACTTGTGTGGCAGAATACTTGGGAGTGTGGAGGAACAGAGGGATCTGAGGGTACATGTCCACAGATCCCTGAAAGTTGCCCCACAGATAGATAGGGTAGTTAAGAAAGCTTATGGAGTGTTAGCTTTCATAAGTTGAAGGATAGAGTTTAAGAGTTGCGGGGTAATGATGCAGCTCTATAAAACTCTGGTTAGGCCATACTTGGAGTACTGTGTCCAGTTCTGGTCGCCTAACTATAGGAAGGATGTGGAAGCATTGGAAAGGGTACAGAGAAGATTTACCAGGATGCTGTATGCATTATGATCAGAGGTTAAGGGAGCTTTACTGTTTGGAGAGAAGGAGGATGAGAGGAGACATGATAGAGGTGTACAAGATATTAAGAGGAATAGACAGAGTGGACAGCCAGCACCTCTTCCCCAGGGCACCATCGCTCAATACAAGAGGACATGGCTTTAAGGTAAGGGGAGGAAAGTTCAAGGGGGATATTAGAGGAAGGTTTTTTTACTCAGGGAATGGTTGGTGCGTGGAATGTACTGCCTGAGTCAGTGGTGGAGGCAGATACACTAGTGAAATTTAAGAGACTACTAGACAGATATATGGAGGAATTTAAGGTGGAGGATTATATGGAAGGCAGGGTTTAAGGGTCGGCACAACATTGTGGGCCGAATGGCCTGTACTGTATTGTTCTTTCTTTTGTTCCTATCCCTCTCTAATGCTATGATAAAGGAGATAGAATTGTGATCACCATCTCCAAAATGCTCTCCCACTGACAGATCTGACACTTGATTAGGTTCATTTCCCAATACCAGATCAAATACAGCCTCTCCTCTTGTTGGCATATCTACATATTGTGTCAGGAAACCTTCCTGAACACACCTAACAAACTCCACCCCATCTAAACCCCTTGCTCTAGGGAGACGCCAATCAATATAATGGAAATTAAAATCTCACACCATGGTCTTCTGGAAGTTCAGAATGGTAATCCACGTGTGGAGCCAAAACAGGTGGAGATCTTAAATGCATTCTTGGCATCTGTATTTACTCAGGATTTGAATACAGAGTCTATAAAAGTGAGACAAAGTAGCATCAACTTCATGGACCCTGTACAGATCACAGAGAAGGTGTTTGCCACCCTGAGGCAAGTCAAGGTGGTTAAATCCCCAGGGCCTGACAAGCTATTCCCTCCGACCCTACAGGAGGCAAGTGCAAAAATTGCCGGGGCCCAAGCAGAAATATGTAAATCATCCTTTGCGACAGGAGAGGTACCAAAGGTTTAAAGGATAGCCAGTGTTGTTCTGCGGTTTAAAAAAAAGGCACTAAAATGAAAATCCAGGAAATTTTTGGCCAGTGAGTCTGACATCAGTTGTTGGAAAGTTATTGGAAGGTGTTTGGACAATGTAGGGGTGCACGAAAGGAACTACTTTTTAAATCAGGAGAGTGATTAAGGTTTTGCAGGGAGAGTTTCATGGCAGATTTTTCTGACTTGAGGAGCAATCAATCAGCAAGAGGGATTCATTTGAAAGGGTCAATAAGAATAATTCAAGTGCAAGAGGTGCAGCAATTCTTTTGAGAGTTCCAGCTCGATGACCTTCAACTCATACGGGGGAATGAGGAAGCGATAGACAGGAGCTACAGGGAGGAAGTTACCTCTAGCTCGCAGGAGACAGGTAACTGGGTGACTGTTAGGAGAAAGAGGTAAAATGCACAGCCTGGGGAGAGTACACCTGTGGCTGTTCCCCTCAATAATAAGTATAGAACTTCAGATAATATCAAGGGGATGAGACACAGTGACCGGGTCTCTGGCACTAATTCTGGTGCTGTGGTTCAGAAGAGCAGAGAGGTGAAGAGGACTGCAGTGTTGATCAAATCAAATCAAGTTTAATTACCATTCAGACCATACATGGATATGGTCAAATGAAACACCACTCCTCTGGGGCCCAGGTGCAAAACATACGTTCAAAATAGCAAGAGAGGAAAAAAACACACACACATCATTTTGCAAGAAAAATGTGTATAGTCCAAGTCTCCGAGCAACATGCAAATTGATAGTATAGCTTCCAGCAATCCAGCTTGTCCTTCTGCCAGTTAAATACTGGAGGGCAGCACTGACAGGAGAGGCCAGCTCCCAAATGAGCACAGACTCCATGCTACACCACCTCCAGCATCATCTTACCTGGACTGCAGCAGCAGGCAAGCCTGCTTGAGGCCTTGTCCTCACTACAACCAAGGCTATGCTGCTGCCTCGTCACCTGTCTTCCACCACAAAACAAAGGAAACTGGCCTGCGGCATCTCACATTAGCAATGTCCAAAACCGTCTTGTAATCGCAAGACAGGAGATTCCTTAGACAGAGGAACAGAGCCAAGATTCTGTGGGTGTGTTAGAGACCCAGATGGAATGTTGCCTCCCTGGTGTCAGGATCAGGGATGTCTCGGATCATGTCTATGGCATTCTCAAGGCTGAGGGTGAGCATCTAGGTCTTGGTACATATTGACACCAAAGACTTAGGTAGACAAGATGAGGTGATCCTGAAGAGATATTTTAGGGAGCTAGGTAGAAAGCTGAGAAACAGGACCTCTGGATTGCTGCCTGTGCCACGTGCCAGTGATGGTAAGAATAGGATGATATGGCAGGTGAATGCGTGGCTGAGAAACTGGTGCAGGGGCAGGGGATTCAGATTTATGGAACATTGGAATCTCTTCTGGGACAGGTATGACCTTTACAAAAGGAATGGGTTATACCTGAAGCCGAGGGGGTCCAATATCCTTTTTAGCAGGCTGGCTAGAATTGTTTGGGTGGGTTTAAACTAATTTGGCAAGGGCATGGGAACTGGAGTGATAGTGCTGAAGATGAGGTAGTTGGTTTACAAACAGTCACAATGTATAGTGAGAGTTCAAGCAAGGAGAGGCTTATGAACGGGCAAAATTGATGTCAACAGAATGAGTTGTTAAGAACATAAGACATAGGAGCAGAATTAGGCCATTCAGCCCATCGAGTCTGCTCCGCCGTTCTATCATGGCTAACCTCAGATTCCACTCAACCTCATTCACCTACCTTCTCACCATATCCCTTGATGCCCTGAACAATCAGGAAATTATCAATTTTCACTTTAAATATACCCATGGTCTTGGCCTTCTCAGCTGACTGTAGCAGAGGATTCCACAGATTCATTACTCTGGCTAAAACAATTCCTCCTGACCTCTGTTCTAAAGGGTTGCCACTCAATTTTGAGGCTGTGCCCTCTAGTTCTGAAACATCCTCTCCACATTCATCCTATTTAGTCTGTTCAACACTCAGAAGGTTTCAATGAGATCCCCTCGCAAATTTCTAAATTCAGGCCCAAAGCTGCCAAATGCTCCTTATATGTTAACCACTTCATTCCTGAAATCATCCTCGTGAACCTCCTCTGGACTCCCTCCAATGGCAATGCATCCACTCTGAGATATGGGGCCCAAAATTGTTGACATTACTCCAAGCCTAACTAGTGTCTTATAAAACCTCAGCATTATCTCCTTGCTTTTATATTCTATTCTCCTTGAAATGAATAGCAACATTGCAGTTGCCTTCTTTGCCACCAAGTCAACCTGTAAATTAACCTTCTGGGAGTCTTGTACAAGGACTCCTGAGTCCCTCTGCACCTCTGATATTTGAATTTTCTCCCCATTTAGATAACAGTCTGCACTACTAGTCTGCACACAAGTTAAGAAAGCATTTAATTGGAGTAAGGGAAAATATGAGGCTATTAGGAAGGAGCTTGGATGCATAAACAGGGAAGAGATGTTCTCAGGGAAATGTACGGCAGAAATGTGGCAAATGTTCAGGGGATATTTGCATGGAGTTCTGCATAGGTAGGTTCTAATGAGACAGGGAAAGGATGGTAGGGTACAGGAACTGTGGTGTACAATGGCTGTTGTAAATCTAGTCAAGAAGAAAAGAAGAGCTTACGAAAAGTTCAAAAAATTAGGTAATGATAGAGAGCTAGAAGATTATAAGGCCAGCAGGAAGGAGCTTAAGAAAAAAATTAGCAGAGCCAGAAGGGGACATGAGAAGGCCTTGGCGAGCAGGATTAAGGAAAGCCCCAAGGCATTCTACAAGTATGTGAAGAGCAAGAGGATAAGACGTGAGAGAATAGGACCAACCAAATGTGACAGTGGAAAAGTGTGTATGGAACCGGAGGAGATAGCAGAGATACATAAAGAATACTTTACTTCAGTATTCACTACAGAAAAAGATCTTGGCAATTGTAGGGATGACTTACAGCAGACTGAAAAGCTTGAGCATATAGACATTAAGAAAGAGGATGTGCTTTTGCTTTTGGAAGTAATCAAGTTGGGTAGGACATCGGGACTAAACGAGATGTACCCCAGGCTACTGTAGGAGGCAAGGGAGGAGATTGCTGAGCCTCTGGCAATGATCTTTGCATCATCAATGAGGACAGGAGAAGTTCCGGAGGATCAGAGGGTTGTGGATGTTGTTCCATTGTTCAAGAAAGGGAGGAGAGGTAGCCCAGGAAATTATAGACTAGTGAGTCTTTCTTCAGTGTTTAGTAAGTTGATAGAGAAGATCCTGAGAGGCAGGATTTATGAACATGTGGAGAGGCATAATATGATTAGGAATAGTCAGCATAGCTTTGTGAAAGACAGGTCATGCCTTCCGAGCCTGATTGAATTTTTTTGAGGATATGCCAACACATTGATGAAGGTAGAGCAGTAGATGTAGTGTATATGGATTTCAGCAAGGCATTTGACAAGGTACTCCATGCAAGGCTTATTGAGAAAGTAAGGAGGCATGGGATCCAAGGGGACATTGCTTTGTGGATCCAGAACTAGCTTTCCCACAGGAGACAAAGAGTGGTTGTAGATGGGTCACATTCTGCATAGAGGTCAATCACCAGTTGTATGCCTCAGGGATCTGTTCTGGGACACCTACTCTTCGTGATTTTTATGTGACCTGGATGAGGAAGTGGAGGGATGGGTTAGTAAATTTGCTGATGACACAAAGGTTGGAGCTGTTGTGGAAAGTATGGAGGGCTGTCAGTGTCATACGGGGGGCGGGGGGGCATTGCGAAAGGACCCAAATGCAAGACATGGGCACTGAAGTACTCGGAACCAGCCTGTACTAGAGTTAGGGACAGGACTGGACACAGACTAGGAGCTGGGAAAGGAACACAGGCTTGGGGTAGGACTTTGGCTAGGAAAGCAGGACCAGGACAAGGAACTGGGAACTAGGAGCCTAGGCTTGGACTCCGAACCAGAGACTGGACAAGGACCCAGAACCTGGGTCTTGACTTGGGCTCAGAACTGAGAACTAGGCAAGGACATTCTTCGAGGCTTGGGTTCTCCAAGGCACTCCTGGGCAGGACGAGGCACTGCTTCTTAGAGCACAGGGCCAGGACCCTTCCTAGGACGCAGGGCCGGGATGCTTTACCAGGGCCAGGCCCCTTCCATGGACGCCGGGCCAGGATGATTGCCAAGGTAAACCGCCGAGAAAACTGTCAGGGATTCAGATGGGGAGGGGAAGAGAACAGTCCTGCCTCAGGGTAACAGCAAAGACAGCCTACTTACCCAACGGAGGCAAGGACAGGAAGGGACAGATCCAACCGCAAAGTAACAGCAAGGATGGCCTGACTTACCCCACAGAGGCAAGGACAGGAAGGGAGCTCAATCCAGGGTGGCTGCGAGTCTCAGGGCAGCCAGTAACCTTGGCTAGCTACAGAAACAGCCAAATCCATATCTAACTCGGAGTGGCAGACGGCTACTCATCTGGCTCCAGAAATGGCCAAATCCATACCATTGTGACAAATCCAACTAGAGACAACAAGGCTTCATGAAGCAGTGGTCCTCCAACCAGGTCTAGAGATCACAAATGGCTGCTCTAGCCTTCCACCAGCAGATAGCTCCAAGGGGATACTGACAAGACAAACCAGCAACCACACTCGACCCCAGGGTCACTAATATTCCCAGCCCCAAGGTGAGCATCAGGTGCCTATGATTAAACCTAACTGAAACAAGGGACAGCCGGAAGACCAGGAGTCCGGAGTAAATGGACCAGACCGTGAACTGGAATGCAGATTTCATGGACTGGACCATGACAGTCAGAGGTTACAGCAGGACGTTAATAAAATGCAAAACTGGGCTGAGAAGTGGCAGATAGAGTTCAATCCAAATAAGTATAAGGTGGTTCATTTTGGTAGGTCAAATATGATGGCAGAATATAGTATTAATGTTAAAACTGTTGGTAATGTGGAGGATCAGAGGGATTTTGGGGTCCGAGTCGACAGGACACTCAAAGCTGCGACGTAGGTTGTCTCTGTGGATAAGAAGGCAAACGGTGCATTGGCCTTCATCAATCATGGGATTGAGTTTAGGAGCCAAGAGGTAATGTTGCAGCTATATAGGACCCTGGTCAGACCCCACTTGGAGTACTGTGCTCAGTTCTGGTCACCTCACTACAGGAAAGAAGTGGAAACCATAGAAAGGGTGCAGAGGAGATTTACAAAGATGTTGCCTGGATTAGGGAGCATGCCATATGAGAATAGTTTGAGTGAACTCTGCCTTTTTCCCTTGGAGTGACGGAGGATGAGGTGACCTGATACAAGTGAATAAGATGATGAGAGGCATTGATCATGTGGATAGTGGAGACTCCTGGACAGGTATATGGAGCCATGCCCCCCCCCCCCAACTTCACCTGGCTCAGCGGGAGAAATGCTGGGTGTCTCTTCCTCAATCAATGGGGAGTTCATGAAAGTTAGCATATACCACACATCCAGGACCTCATCCTCTGAATCAGTATCCCTCTTGGGGTGGGAGCCAGCCTAACCTCCGCTGCTGCGGGCCCTGCAGTCACCTAGCGGTTCTGCAGAGTCCTCTTTCTAGGTGTAGGCTCCAAGTCAGGCTCTGGGTCTACCTGCACCTCTTGTCCCAGGGGCAGTAGGTGGTTCCAATGGAAAATCTTAACAGGCCCATTCCCATCCTCTGGTTTCACCGGGAAAACTGGCACATAGGGCTTAGCTGCCCAGCAGTCTGCCAGTTTGTATTTTCCAGGTATCCCCAAATTCCTTATGAGAACCCGGTCTCCCAGCAGGAGTTTGGAGAACCTCACTTTTTGATCATACCTTCTCTTATTTCCTTGATTCTGCCTGGCAGCTGCGACCCCAGCTAATTCATAAGCCCTGTTCAGCTCTCTTCTCATGTCAGACACATACTTCAGATAAGTCTTTGGTGGTAAGTTACTCTCGTCAGTTCCAAAACAAAGGTCAATGGGCAACCTTGCCTCGTGCCCAAACATCAGATAATATAACCAGCATCCAGTAGCTTCATCTCGAGTATAGTTGTAACTGTGGAGCAGATGTCCAATATGTTGACTCCACCTGTTCTTCTTGCTGATCTCCAGGGTCCTGAGCATGTCTAGCAAGGTCCGATTAAACCTCTCTGGCTGGGGATCACCCTGTGGGTGATAGGGCGTGGTCCTCGACTTCTTGACTCCAAGCATGCCCAGTAACTCATGGTTGAGTCTGCTCTCGAAATCCCATCCCTGATCACTATGTATCTACCTGGGGAGGCCATAATAAATGAAATACTTCTCCCATGACACCTTTGCCACCGTAGATGTCCTCTGGTCCTTGGTAGGAAAAGCCTGCGCATATCTGGTGTAGTAGTCCGTGATGACTAAGACATTTGCCGTGTTGCTGGCATCGGGTTCTATTAACAGGAAATCCATACACACCAGGTCCAGAGGCCCCGCACTCTGCAAGTGGGACAGGGAGCTGCCTGTGTAGGCTGTGTCTTCTAACATATGCATTGAATGCACGACTTGCAGTATTCTTTGACCTTCTTCATCCGGGGCCAGTAAAACCGGTCTCTGAGCAATCCATACGTCTTTTCCACCCCGAAATGTCCAGAATCGTCATAAAGTGACTTCAACGCAATCTTCTGATATTTCTCCAGCAGAACCAGCTGGGAACGCCGAGGTTGGTCCAGTCGTGATGTGACCCAGTATAAAATCTGGTTCCGCAACTCTGACCGAGGCCATTCTCTCAGTAGTGGGGTCACCAACATGTGTTTCATCTTATCCGCCTGAGCCATGCCTCCCTTTTCGACCGTTGACTAAATGGTACTGATGAGCAGCCACTTCCTCAGACCTCAATTCCGGCAGCTGATTTGTCTTCAGAACAGTCAGGTTCCTATAAACTTGGAGGATGGTGTCATCAGAAGCTCCCAATTGATCCACCGCTCGATCCTGCCCCTCCTTTCCCTCTGCCTTCACAGTGATGGCACAGGGCCTTCACCCCCGGAGCAGAAATGCTCTCCCACTCCTCGCCCCTGACCAGTCCCTCATGCGCCCATCAGGACAAAGCATCAGAATCAATGTTCCTGCTTCCCGGCCAGTACTTCAGGCTGAAATCATAGACAGACAATGCTGCCAACCACCGATGGCCTGCGGCATTCAGTTTCGCTGAGGTCAGGATATACAGTGGCATGCAAATATTTTGGCACCCTTGGTCAAAATTTCTGTTACAGTGAATAGTTAAGTGAGTAGAAGATGAACTGATCTCCAAAAGTCATAAAGTTAAAGATGAAACATTCTTTTCAATATTTTAAGCAAGATTAGTGTATTTTTGTACAATTTTAAAGTGAAAAAAAGGAAAGGAGCACCATGCAAAGGTTTGGGCACCCCAAGAGATTTGAGCTCTCAGATAACTTTTACCAAGGTCTCAGACCTTAATTAGCTAGTTAGGGCTATGCCGTGTTCACGGTCATCATTAGGAAAGGCCAAGTGATGCAAATTTCAAAGCATTAGAAATACCCTGACTCCTCAAACCTTGTCCCAACAATCAGCAGCTATGCACTCCTCTAGGCAGCTGCCTAGCACTGTGAAAATTGAAATAAATGATGCCCACAAAGCAGGAGAAGGCTATAAGACAGGAAAGTGTTTGCAGGTAGCTGTTTCCTCAGTTCATAATATAATTAAGAAATGGCAGTTAACAGGAACGGTGGAGGTCAAATTGAGGTCTGGAAGATCAAGAAAACTTTCAGAAAGAACTGCTCATAGGATTGATAGAAAGGCAAATCAAAACCCCCGTTTGACTGCAAAAGACCTTCAGGTAGATTTAGCAGACTCTGGAGTGGTGGTGCACTGCTCTACTGTGCAGCGACACCTGCACAAATATGACCTTCATGGAAGAGTCATCAGAAGAAAACCTTTCCTGCATCCTCACCACAAAATTCAGTGTCAGATGTTTACAAAGGAACATCTAAACAAGCCCGATGCATTTTGGAAACAAGTCCTGTGGACTGATGAAATTAAAATAGAACTTTCTGGCCACAATGAGCAAAGGTATCTTTGGAGAAAAAGGGTGCAGAATTTCATGAAAAGAACACCTCTCGAATTGGTCATGTGGGTGGATCGATCATGCTCTGGGGCTTGTGTTACAGCCAGTGGCATGGGGAACATTTCACTGGTAGAGGGAAGAATCTAGTCAATTCTGGAGGCAAACATCACACCATCTGTAAAAAAGCTGAAGATGAAAAGAGGATGGCTTCTATAACAGGATAATGATCCTAAACCCACCACAAAATCCACAATGGACTACCTCAAGAGGTGCAAGCTGAAGGTTTTGCCATGGCCCTCACAGTCCCCCAACCTAAACATCATCAAAACTCTATGGATAGACCTCAAAAGAGTAGTGCATCAAGACGGCCCAAGAATCTCATAGAACTAGAAGTCTTTTGCAAGGAAGAATGGACGAAAACCCCCAAACAAGAATTGAAAGACTCTTGGCTGACTACAGAAAGCATTTACAAGCTGTGATACTCACCAAAAAGGGTGTTACTAAGTACTGACCATGCAGGGTGCCTAAACTTTTGTTTTGGGCCCTTTTCCTTTTTTGTTATTTTGAAACTGTAAAAGATGGAAATAAAAAGGTAATCTTGCTTAAAATATTAAAGAAATGTGTCATCTTTAACTTTATGCCTTTTGGGAATCAGGTCATCTTTTACTCACTTAGCTATTCACAGTAACTTTTGCATGCCACTGTAAGTTAGGGGGTTGGTGTCTGTCCTCACCTCAAACTTGGCCCCATAGAGGTAGTCACTCAGCTTATCCACCACCACCCATTTCAACACTAGAAATTCCAGCTTGTGCGTGGGATAGTTTCTCTTGGAGGGCGATGGATTCTGGCTGACAAACACAACGGGTCTCAACCTGGTGGCCTAGTCCTGATATTGGACACCCCCTAAGTCTTCTCAGCTGGCATCCATGTGCAATACATACAGCAATCGGGGGTCCGCAAAAGCCAGAACTGGCGTTTGGGTCAGCAGTTCCTTCAACAACTCTTCACATTTTGCATGCCATCTTGCTCCAAAGGGCTCTGATGGGCTAAGATACTCTCGACATTCCTGTCCTTTTTTCCCCTTCTTTTCTTCCCCAAGGGAGGGTAACCGCACAGAAGCTGGTTGAAGGGTGACTCACTTTTGTGTAGCCTTTCACCGACCCCCGATAGTAACCATAGAATCCGAGGAACGAGCTCAGAGCGCTCGCAGTTTGGGGTCTTGCCAAGTTGTCACTCCTCTGTCTTAGCCGGATCTACCCCATCCCATGAGACTATGTGCCCAGAACTGGCACTTGTCCACGGAAAGTTTTAATCCTTCAGCTTTCAGGCAACCAAGCACCTTCAGTAGCCTCGCTTCATGTTCCTCCAAGGTGGATCCAAACACTATGAGGTCATTCAAATACACTGATGCACCATCAATAACTCTCGGAGATGGGAGGCAAATGACAGGCTTTTATTAGCTGCAAGAAATGACCACACAACATCCTGGAGACTGAGGGGGGAGCAGTGCCTCCAACCGCCTTTATACAGGGGTCTGTGGGAGGAGCCACAGGAGCAGTCAGCAGAGGGGTGTGTCCAGACAGGTATATGTAGTTCACCACATACACCAATACCTCAAGCAAGTTCATATCCCCCACCATCTTCTCCATGACCCGCTGTAAGGTTGCAGGGGCTCCCAATGTGCCCTGGGGCATCCTTTCAAACTGGAAGAATCCCAGGGGACATATAAATGCTGTCTTCTCTTTGTCAGCCTCACTCATGGGGATCTAGTAACATCCACTTCTCAAGTCCAGCACACTAAACCACTTCGCACCACTCAGGCAGGCCAGTGTGTCTTTGATCCTCAGGGCCGTATACTGGTCAGGGACGGTGCACCTGTTCAGAGTCCTGAAGTCCACACACATTTGTACCTTCCCATCCTTCTTTTGGGCCACTACTATTGTGTTGGCGCGTGGCCAAGTGGTTAAAGCGTTCGTCTAGTGATCTGAAGGTCGCTAGTTCAAGCCTTGGCTGAGGCTGCGTCTGTGTCCTTGAGCAAGACACTTAACCACACATTGCTCTGCGAAGACACCGATGCCAAGCTGTATGGGTCCTAATGCCCTTCCCTTGGACAACATCGGTAGCATGGAGAGGGGAGACTTGCAGTATGGGCTGTTGCCGGTCTCCCATACAATCTTGCCCAGGCTTGCGCCCTGGAAACTTTTCAAGGCGCAAATCCATGATCTATCAAGACTAACAGAGGCCTACACATTGAGGACGCATAGGGGCTTCGGGACTTGGTGATGATCCCAGCTTACCTCAGCTTACACAAATGCTGCTGAACATCTTCCACATCTGTGGGGACAGTCGCCATGACCTCTCTCTGAACGGGGTGTCCTTGGTCACCTGGATAGTGTGATGAGTGCTCTTAGAACAACCTACATCAAACTCATCAGTGGAAAAGACACCTTTCAGCTTCAGCATCTTCTCTACCAACCTGCTCTTCCAACCCACAGACATCGGGGAGTCCCCGAAGTTGAATGACTCGGCTGTCAACTTCCCTCCCGTTTCCAATAGTTTCTCCCCGGCTCGTCTCACAGGGACATTAGACATTACCGTCACCAGGAACAGATGTGTCAGGGGCAACCTCCACTTGAAGGAGACCTTCCTCTTCGTAGTGTTCTTGACAATCACTGCCATTCTGCTCACCTGTACAACCGAGAGCTTCTGCAGCTCAGGCCTCATCAGTAGGAAATCCTGACTCCCCCCAAGGTCTTCCAGAGTGTCCACTAAGAGGGCCTAGCCCTCAGTCACTCTAGGAGATTTGGGGGTCCCCATCACTCTCGCTACATTCCTGGACCATACCACCATTGACTTCAACGGGGTGAACCACACAGTCCCTCATCTAAATTCGGTATCTGACCCAATGCAGCCATGCACTTCCTCAAAAGCAGCTTGAAACACTGGGTGCACAGACAATGTTCCCAGAAAGCCCTCACCATCCTTCTCCTTGCAGGCCCCCATGAGCCTCCTCACAAGAGGAGTGTTGGTGCCCACCAGAATTGAAACGCCACCCTTCTCAACAGGGTCCAGACAAACTAGCGCTAATGTATCAAGGATCTCAGACACTCCAACATCAGCCTCCGAGAACTCCAGCTTCACTGACAAATAACTGTCATATGAGCCCCCAGATCTCCAGTGCCCTGAAAGGGGTCAATGGCAAATGCTTCGGATACCGGTTGTAAAATGAACAGTACAACAACGTGACCTGCGACCCCATGTCTAGTATGGCTTCAGCATAAATATCCTCTATCTGTAGTGACACACTGGAGCATGGTCCCACTAAGCCTTCAGGAATAGGGTCTTTCGCTTTTGTGGGGGGGGGTTTCTTCGTATATTGCTGGGAACGTGCTCCCCCCCAGAGACAACAGGTCGTTCCTTCACTGGGTCTCCTCTACGTTTTCTCACGACTCTTTGCTTAGGTACCCGGGAGCTCACTCTTCTTCTGGTGTGACACCGGCTGCAGCCCTTTGTTCCCTTATGAGATTCGCACTCCCCCATCAGTTCTATCATATCGGGGGGAGGGAGGTTCACACCTACCAATAACAGCCAACACATCTCAGTTCTCGACTCTGCCACAATCTCCTCTACCGCTCCCCGAGGCAGGACCCCATGGAGGCTGTGCTCCAGCCCACTAGCATCCATACCAACACAGACTTAAATACACAACCCACTGGTTCAATGCTCAGGGCAATCACACAACATCCAATGGAATCATTGCCGGACAAGCTCCCAAAATTGTAACTCCGAGGTTTGGCCAGCATACGTTTGTCTAGGGTAAGACAGCCTCTGGCCCAGCCACACTGAGAAATCTCGTTTGTGTGGATGCTGTGTGATGTGTTGCCCAGTTACAAACCCGAACCCCAAAATATTAGACAGTACACCATATGCAATTAAACGATTGAACTTTATAAATCTTAATCTGACTATAGGGTTAGTAAAGAAAATATAAAGAAAAAGGGCCCACTTTAGGGAAACAGTCTGAAGTGCATGTTGGGGTTCACGGAATCACCCATTTGACTCCCATTAACCTCCTCTGAGCATCGCTGACCATCAGACCCTTGCTCCGAGTCCACTCTGTCCAGTGGTCTACCAGCTCTTCCCATTTGCGTCTTCTCTCATCACTCATTGACAAAAGACCGTGAAATTCCTGCTCCCAGACCCACAAGAAAGAACAACATGCCTCTCATTGGCTAACATACATTCCAAAGGCCCCGTTATCTCTAGTCATAACCCAAACATTGCTGCTACAGAGAAACCATTACCTTAGCAGTGAAACATTACAGAGAGGCCATTGCATTAGCTGTGAAACCTCACAGAGCGTTACACTTGCATTTCCAGCATCTGCAGATTTTCTCTTGTTTAGAAAGTTAGAGGATTGGGAAGCCTTTAAGTACCAACAAAAGGCAACTAAAAAAGTCATTAAGGAGGCAAAGGTGGAATATGAAAATAAGCTATCCAATAATATTAAAGAGCATACCAAAAGTTTCTTCAGATACATAAAGCGTAAAAGAGAGGCAAGAGTGGCTATCAGACCATTGAAAAATAGTGCTGGAGAGATAGTAATGGGTATAAGGAAATGATAATCACCTGAATGAATATTTTGCATGAGTCTTCACTGTGGAAGACACGAGCAGTATGGTGGGAGTTCCAGGTGTCATGGGTCATGGAGTGTGTGAAGTTACATTACTAGGGAGAAGGTTCTTGGGAAACTGAAAGGTCTGAAGATAGATAAGTCACCTAGACCAGATAGTGTACACCACAGGGTTCTGAAAGAGGTGACTGAAGAGATTGTGGAGGCATTAGTATTAATCTTTCAAGAATCTCTAGATTCTGGAATGGTTCTGGAAGACTAGAAAATTGCAAATGTTTCCGAATTCTTTAAGAAGGGAAAGAGGCAGAAGAAATGAAACTATAGACCAGTTAGTCTGACCTCAATGGTTGGAAAGTTGATTGTTAAGGATGTGGTTTTGTGGAATTTGGAGGTACGTGATAAAATGGGCCATAGTCAGCATAGTTCCCTCAAGGGAAAATTATTGAAGAAATAACAAGCAGGATGGAAAAGAGAATTTGTTGATGTTGTGTACTTGGAATTTCAAAAGGCCTTTGGCAATGTGCCACACAGGAGGCTGCTTAATATGCTATAAGCCCATGGTATTATAGAAAAGATTCTAGCATGAATAAAGCCATGGCTGATTGGCAAGAGGCAAAGGGTGGGAGTAAAGGGTGCATTTTCTGGTTGGCTGCCAGTGACGTGTGTTCCACAGGGGTCTGTGTTGGGACTGAATCTTTTTACGTCATATGTCAATGACTTAAATGATGGAATTGATGGCTGTGTTGCAAACTTTGTAGATGATACCACGTTAGGCAGAGTGGCAGGTAGTTTTGAGGAAGTTGAGATACTTCAGAAGGACTTAAGACAGGTTAGGAGAATGGGCAAAGAAGGATGGAATACTGTGTCGGGAAGTGTATACTCATGCACTTTGGCAGAAGAAGTGAAAGGGTTGACTATTTTCTAAATGGAGAAAATACAAAAAGCTGAAGTGCAAAGGGACTTGGGAGTCCTTGTGTAGGATTCCGTAAAGATTAAGGACTGGAATATAAAAGCAAGGATGTAATGTTGAGACTTTATAAAGCACTGGTGAGAACTCACTTGGAGTATTGTGTGCAGTTTTGGGCCCCTTATCTTCAGAGAGGATGTGCTAAAACTGAAGAGGAGATTCACGAAAATGATTCCATGATAAAATGGCTTGACATATATGGAGAGCGTTTGATGACTGTGGGCCTGTATTCACGGGAATTCACAAGAATATCAGGTGACTTGATTAGAATATATCAAATGGTGTGGAATAGATAGCGTGGATGTGGAAAGGATGTTTCCTATGGTGGGAGTGTCTAAGATCAGAGGACATAGCCTCAAAATAGAGAGGCATCCTTTTAGAATGGAGATGAGAAGGAATTTCTTAAGCCAGAGTGGTGAATCTGTGGAATTTGTTGCCACAGGCAGCTGTGGAGTACAAGCCTTTATGTATATTTAAGGCAGAGGTTGATAAATTCTTGATTAGTTGGGGCATGAAGGGATACTGGGAGAAGGCAGAGATTAGGGCAGAAAGGAAAAATGGAACAGCCATGATGAAATGGCAGAGCAGACCCGATGCACCAAATGGCCTAATTCTGATCCTATGTCTTTTAGAGTAAGGGGCTACATATATAAGTATTTGGATAGACATGGACTGATTAAGGATAGTGAGCAAGGCTTAGTGTGGGGTAGGTCATGTCTAATCATTCTTATGGAGCTTTTTGAGGAAGTTAGCAGGAAAGTGGATGAAGGCAAGGAAGTGGATGTTGTCTACGTGGACTTTAATAAGGCATTTGACAAGGTCCTGCATGGAAGACTGGTCAAGAAGGTTCAGTCGCTTGGCATTCAGAAAGAGACAGAAAATTGAATTAGATATTAGCTTTGTGGGAGAAGCCAAAGAATAGTAGTAGAAGGTTGCCTCTCTGACTGGAGGCTTGTGACTAGTTGGGTGCTGCAGGGATTGGTGCTGGGTCCTTTGTTGTTTGTCATCTATATCAATATACTGGATGATAATGTGGTGAACTCGATCAGCAAATTTGTGGATGAAACCAAGAATGGAGGTATAGTGTAGTGAACAATAAGGATTAGGGTTAGGGTGGCTTGCCAAGGGACCTGCATGAACTGGAAAAATGTGCTGAAAATGGCAGATGGAATTTAATACAGACAAGTGTGAGGTTTTGCAATTTGGAAGGGCCAACCAGGGTAGGTCTTACACAATGACCAGAAGGGCACTGAGCAGTGTGGTAGAACAAAGGGATTTGAAAATACAGGTACTTAATTCATTGAAAGTAGTGTCACAGGTCATAAAGAAATTTTTCAGCCTTCATAAATCAATCAATTCCATACAGAAAATTGGGTGTTATGTTGAAGTTGTATAAGACATTGCTGAGATCTAATTTGGAATATTGTGTACAGTTTTGGTTGCCTACCAACAGTAAAGTTATAAATAAGTTGAAAGAGTGCAGAGGAACTTTACAAGGATGTTACTGGGTCTGGAGGACCTGAGTTATAAGGAAAGACTGAATAGGTTAGGACTGTATTTGTTAGAACATAAAAGATTGAGAGGAGATTTGGTAGAGGTATACAAAATTATGAGAAGTACCGATAAGGTAATTGCAAGCAGGCTTTTTTCCCCTGAGGTTGTGTGGAATGACAACCATAGATCATGGGTTAAAGGTGAAAGGTGAAAAGTTTAAGGGGAACATGAAGCGAAAAATCTTCACTCAGAGTGAGAGTGTGGAACTCTTATCACCCTCATGACTCTGAGTGAAGAAGTTTCCCCTCAAGTTCCCTTTAAACTTCTCACCTTTAACAATAACCCGTGACCTTTGAACATAGAACATAGAACATTGCAATTTACAGCACATTACAGGCCCTTCGGGCCACAATATTGCGGCAACCATGTAACGTACTCTAGGGACTGCATAGTATTTCTTTAAACGATAGCCCTTTATTTTTCTAAGCTCCATGTACCAATCTAAAAGGCTCTTAAAAGACCCTATTGTATCAGCTTCCACCACCACCATTGGTGGTGCATTCCACACACCCACCACACTCTGTGTGAAAAACATACCCCTGATACCTATTTCCAAGCACCTTAAAACTATGCTCCCTTGTGTTAGCCATTTCAGCCCTGGGGAAAAGCCTCTGGTTATCCACACAATCAATGCCCCTCATCATCTTATACACCTCTATCAGACCACCTCTCATCGTCCATCACTCCAAGGAGAAAAGGCCAAGTACACTCAACCTATTCTCATAAGGTGCACCCTCCAATCCAGGCAATATCCTTGGAAATCTCCTCTGCACTCTCTCTATAGTATCCACATCTTTCCTTTAGTGAGGTGACCAGAAATGAACACAGTATTCCAAGTGGGGTCTGACCAGGGTTCTATATAGCTGTAACATTACCTCACGGTTCTTGAAATCAATCCCATAGTTGATGAAGGCCAAAACACCAAATGCCTTCTTAACAACAGTGTCAACCTGCGCAGCTGCTTTGAGTGTCCTATGGACACGGACCCCAAGATCTATCATATCCTCCACACTGCCAAGAGTCTCAGCATTTATATTATATTCTGTCTTCAAATTGAACCTACCAAACTGAGCCACTTCACACTTAGCTGGGTTAACTCCATCTGCCACTTTTTAGCCCAGTTCTGCACCCTATCGCTGTCCCGCTGTAACCTCTGACAACCCTCTAGACTATCCATAGCACCCCCAAAATTTGTGTCATCAGCAAACTTACTAACCCACCCTTCTACTTCTTCATCCAGGTCTTTATAAAAATCACAAAGAGGAGGGGTCTCAGAACAGATCCCTGCAGAACACCACTGGTCACTGACCTCCATGCACCATACGAACCATCTACAACCACCCTTTGCCTTCTGTGTGCAAGCCAATTCTGGATCCACAAAGCAAGGTCTCCTTGGATCCCATGCCTCCTTACTTTCTGAAGGAGCCTTGCATGGGGAACTTTGGTTGAGGTTCCACCCAACATGAATGTTGGAAAAAGCCTGCTTGCATTTACCCTCTCTAAACCCTCATAATTTTGTATATCTCTATCAAATCTCCTCTCAGTCTTCTATGTTCTAAAGAATACAGTCCTCACATATTCAATCTTTCAATATTCAAGAGATGGTTGTTGACTTCAGGAGGGCACGGAGCGACCACTCTCCACTGAACATTGACGGCTCCTCGGTAGAGATCGTTAAGAGCACCAAATTGCTTGGTGTTCACCTGGCGGAGAATCTCACCTGGTCCCTCAACACCAGCTCCATAGCAAACAAAGCCCAACAGCGTCTCTACTTTCTGCGAAGGCTGAGGAAAATGCATCTCCCACCCTCCATCCTCATCACATTCTACAGGGGTTGTATTGAGAGCATCCTGAGCAGCTGCATCACTTCCTAGTTTGGAAATTGCACTGTCACAGATCGCAAGACCCTGCAGCAGATAGTGAGGTCAGCTAAGAAGATCATCGGGGTCTCTCTTACCGCCATTACAGACATTTACACTACACACTGTATCCTCAAAGCAAACAACATTATGAAGGACCCCACATACCCCTCATACAAACTCTTCTCCCTCCTGCCATTTGGGAAAAGGCACGGAACCATTCGGTCTCTCACAAGCAGACTATGTAACAGTTTCTTCCACCAAGCTATCAGACTCCTCAATACCCAGAGCCTGGACTGACACCAACTTACTGCCCTCTACTGTGTCTGTTGTCTTGTTTATTATTTATTGTAATGCCTGCACGGTTTTGTGCACTTTATGCAGTCCTGGGTAGGTCTGTAGTTTAGTGTAGTTTCTTTTTTCTGTGTTGTTTTTGCGTAGTTCAGTGTAGTTTTTGTACTGTTTCATGTAGCACCATGGTCCTGAAAAACGTTGTCTCGTTTTTATTGTGTACTGTACCAGCAGTTATGGTTGAAATGAAAATAAAAAGTGACTTGACTTGACTTTCCTTATAACTCAGGTCCTCCAGACCCGGCAACATCCTTGTAAATTTTCTCTGCATTCTGTACACCTTGTTTACATCTTTCCTGCAGGTAGGTGACCAAAACTGCACACAGTACTCCAAATTAATCCTCACCAACATTTTATACAATTTCAAAATGATGGCTGTTCCTTCGCTTGCAAAGACCAGGAGGAAAGAAGAGTCTTCAGGAGTGCTGGTTCTTCTTGCCTGCGCTGTGTAAGTTTATAATGAGAATTGGTGTATATGGACCGATTCCACTCTTCAGGCCAGGGGACATTCCATAATGGCACAGTGAGCTGCGACAACTGTGGTGACCACAAGGCTATAGGTTGAGTATCAGAGTTTTCCTTCTCCTAGACAGACTGCCTGGCAAGGCAAACGAATCCCATCTGTCCGGGTCTGGAATCAGAGTTTTCCTTCTCCTGGACAGACTGCCTGGCAAACGAGCCCAGCCTGCCTGCCCAGTTATACAACTGGACACTCACTCATGCCGTGGCATAGCAAACTCAGTAAGAACAGGGACACCATGTTAAGTTGTTGCTATGGGCACAGTAGTGTAGGAGAGGCCAAATGTGAGAGACCTCCTGCGTAGCATCCAAAAAATGGTCTTGTGGCAATCACTACACCTGGAAAGGAGATGCTATGGGAGATACTTCTTTAAGTGAGCTGGACATCCAACCCAAGAATCACTCGTCATAACTTCAACATAACATCCCAGATCTCTCTACAAGACTTGATAGTCTTCCTCACTGTCCACTACAATCCCAATCTTGGTGTCATCTGCAAATTTGCTGATCCAGTTAACTACATTATCATCCAGATCATTGATACAGATAACAAACAACAAAGGTCCCAGCACTGACCCCAGCAACACACCACTGGTCACAGGCAGAGAGGAAAACATCTACTACCACAAAGCCAATGTCTCATCCAATTTACTGCCTCATCCTGAATGCCAAGCGACTGAACCTTCTTGACCTTCTTCCCATGTAGGACCTTGTCAAGTGCCTTACTAAATTCCATGTAAACAACATACACTGCTTTGTTTTCACTTTCCTGGTAACTTCCTCAAAAAACAATATAAGATTGGTTAGACATGACCTACCATGCACAAAGTCATGCTGAGTAACCTTAATTAGTTCATACTTATCTAAGTACTTATATATTCGGTCCCTTAGAATACCTTACAATAACTTCCCATAACTGATGTCAGACTCCATAGGATGTCATGCCTATAATTTCCTGGTTTCTGTTTAGAGCTTTTTCTAAACAGCAGAACAACACTGGCTATCCTCCAATCCTCTGGTACCTTTCCTTTTGCTAAGGATGTTTCAAATATCTCTGCTAGGGCCCCAGCAATTTCTGCACTTGCCACCCATAGAGTCCGAAGGAACATCTTGTCAAGCCCTGGGAATTTACAGTATTCACCCTGATTTACCTCAGGGTAGCAAACACCTCCTCCTTTGTAATCTGTTCAGGATCCATGAAGTTGATGCCACTTTGCCTCACTGCTAGAGACCGTATCCATCTCCTGAGTAAATACAGATGCAAAGAATGCATTTAAGATCTCCCCCATTTGTTTTGACTCCACACATGGTACCAGCCTACAAAGTACCCAGGACATCTTCAGGAAACGGTGTCTCAGAAAGGCAGCATCCATTATTAAAGACCTCCAGCACCCAGGGCATGCCTTTTTCTCACAGTTATCACCAGGTAGGAGGTACAGAAGCCTGAAGGCACACATTCAGCGATTCAGGAACAGCTTCTTCCCCTCTGCCACCCGATTTCTAAATGGACATTGAATCTTTGGAACTACCTCAGTTTTTTTAATATACAGTATTTCTGTTTTTGCACATTTTTAAAAGTCTATTCAATATATGTATACTGTAATTTATTTATGTATTTTTTTTATTTTATTTATGATTATTATTTTTTTCTCTGCTAGATTATGTATTGCATTGAACTGCTGCTGCTAAGTTAACAAATGCCAGTGATAATAAACCTGATTCTGATTTTGATTGCCATTCTGATCTTCCAGAGGACCAATTTTGTCCCTTGCAATCCTTTTGCTCTTAACATACCTGTAGAACCCCTTATGATTCTCCTTAACCTTGCCTACTAGGGCAGCCTCATGCCTTCTTTTAGCCTTCCTGATTTCTTTTTAAGTGTTCTCTTGAATTTCTTGTAATTCATAAGCTCATCATTTGTCCCTACTTTTCTATACCTGCTATGCGCCTCCTTTTTCGAGGCCATGGTTAGCTCCTGAAAACCAAAGTTCCCTGTACATGTTAATTTTACCTTTTATTCTGCCAGGCACATACAAGCTTTGCACTCTCAAAATCTCATTTTTGAAGGCTTCCCACTTTCCAGTACACCCTTGCCAGAAAACAGCCTGTCCAATCCGCACTTGCCAGGTCATTTCTGATACCATCAAAACTGGCCTTTTTCTAATTTAGAATCTCAACTTGCACAACAGACCTATCTCTTTGCATATTTACTTTGAAACTAATGGTATTGTGGTCACTGGATGCATCATGTTCTGCTACGCAAATTTTTGACACCTGCCCTGTCTCGTTCCCTAATAGAAGAAACAGTATTGTACGCTCTCTCATTGAGACTTACTGATGAAGAAAACTTTCCTGAACACATTTGACAAACTCTATCCCAGCTAGTTCTTTCAGAGCATGGGATTCTCAGTCAATATGTGGAAAGTTAAAATGACCTACTATAACAACTTTATGTTTCTTCCGAAAATCTGTGATGTCTCTACAAATTTTTTCCTCTAAGTCCCTAGGACTGTTGGGTGGTCTATAATATAGCCCCATCAACATGGTCATACCTTTCTTATTTCTCAGTTCCACCCATAACACCTCACTAGTCAAGTTCCCCAGTCTGTCCTCACAGACCACTGCCATGACACTTTCCCTAACTAGTAATGCCACCCCTCCTCCTTTAATTCCTTCCACTGTCACATCTAAAACAACAGAACCCCAGAATACTGAAATTCAAATCCTGCCCCTCTTGCAACCAAGACTCAATGGTGGCTACAACATCATAATTCCAGATGTTGATCCATGCCCTGAGCTAATACACCTTTTTCTACAATACTCCTTGCATTGAAATATATGCAGCTCAGGGCAATAGTCCATGTTCAACCTTTTGATTCCTCAAATTGTCTGAGGTCTTACCAATATCTGCCTCCACAACATCTCCACTAACTGTTCTGGCACTCTGGTTCCCATCCCCCTGCAAATCTAGTTTAAACTCCAGTATGCAGCATTAACAAACTTTGCCACTAGGATATTAGTCCCCTTCCAGTTCAGGTACAAACTGTCCTTTCTGTACAGGTCCCACCTTCCCTGGAAGAGAGCCCAGTGATCCAAAAGTCTTATGTCATCCCTCCTACACCAACTCCTTAGCCACCCATTAAACTATATAATCTTCCTAGTCTGGCTTCAGTAGCGCATGGCACACATAGCAATCCTGAGATCACAACCCTGGAGGTTCTGCCCTTTAATTTAGCACTTAACTCCCTGAATAGCCTCTACAGAACCTCATCACTGGTTAACTCAATTGACAATGTGGGTCAAAGGGTGCTATTCAACTCTATACTCTATGGACAAGTTGGACCAAAGAGCCTGTTTCTGTACTGCTTAACTCTATCAATGAGATAGGCTGAAGGGCCTGTTTCTGCACTTTTTAACTCAGTTAACAAGATGGGTCGAAGGATTTATTTCTGTAGTGTTTAACTGTGTGAACAAGGTAGGTCGAAGGGCAAATTTCTGTAATGTATAATGGTACAAATGAAATGGGCCGAATGGCCTGTTTCTGTGCTTTTGAACTTTACAGACTCAATGGGTCAAAGGGATTAATGGGCTGAATGGTCTGTTTCTGTACAGTTCATCTCTATGAACAAAATGGGCCAAAGGGCCTATTTCCGTACTGTCTAGCACTATGGACACAATGGGCCAAAGCAATTAGATGGGCTGAATGGCCTGTTTCTGTGATGCTTAATTATATGGTTGAGATGAACCAAAGTGCCTGTTTCTGTTCTGTTTAATGCATGGAGACAATGAGCTGAAGAGCCTTGTGCCTTGCTGTTTAACACTGTGGGCACAAGAGGCAGAAGGGCCGGTAATATTCTAATTAAGTCTATGGACAAGTTGGACCAAGTGGCCTGTTGCTGTACTATTTAACTCCACAAATGTGATGGGCCAAAGTGCCTTATTTTGTACTGTTGAATTGTATGCATGCAACAGACTGAGGACCTGTTTCTATACTGTTTAACTCTATGGATGAGATGGGCCAAAGAAATGAGACTATTTCCGAATGGCCTATTTCTATACTGTCTGTTTCTGTGCTGGTTAACTCTACGGACGAGATAGGCCAAAGGGCCTGTTTCTGTACAGTTTTATTCGATTGATGTGATGGGCCAAATGACACTTCCCTTTACTGTTCAACTCTATGGATATGATGAGACGAAGTGCCTTTTTCTCTCATGTTTTACTGTATGGACATGATAAGCCAAATAGCCTGTTTCTGTACTGTTTATCTCTCTGGATATGGTGGGCTGAAGAGACTAGATGGGCTAAATGACCTGTTTCTGTTCTGTATAACTCTATGGACACAGTGGTCCAGAGGGCCTGTTTCTGTACTGTTTAACTCTTTGGACAAGTTGTCACATCCTTTTTGTCCTGATTTGACATTCTTCCTCAATATGATTGAAATAGTTTATTTAAAAACCTCCTCCTTTTTGACACCCTCTGTACCCGCTGTCATGCAACAAAAAAATTCAGAAATACAAGGTGCAAAGGGATTTGGAAGCCCATGTGCAGGATTCTCTAAAGGTTATCTTGCAGGCTGAGTCTGTGATAAGGAAGCCAAATGCAATGTTGACATTCATTTCAAGTGGACCAGAATATAAAAACAAGGATGTAATGTTGAAGCTTTATAAAGCACTGCTGAAGCCTCACTTGGAGTATTGTGAACAGTTTTAGAAGACATAGAAAACTTACAGCACAATACAGGCCCTTCGGTCCACAAAGTTGTGCCGAACATATCTCTACCTTAGAAATTACTAAGGTTACCAATAGCCCTCTATTTTTCTAAGTTCCATGTACCTATCCAAAAGTCTCTTAAAAGACCCTATCGTATCCGCCTCCGCCACAGTTGCCGGCAGCCCATTCCATGCACTCACCACTCTCTGCATAAAAAACTTAACCCTGACATCTCCTCTGTACCTTCTCCCAAGCACCTTAAACCTGTGCCCTCCTGTGGCAGCCATTTCAGACCTGGGAAAATGCTTCTGACTATCCACATGACCAATACCTCTCATCATTTTATACACCTCAATCAGGTCACCTCTCATTGTCGCTCCAAGGAGAAAAGGCCGAGTTCACTCAGCCTGTTTTCAGAAGGCATGCTCCCCAATCCAGAAAACATCCTAGTAAATTTCCTCTGCACCCTTTCTATGGTTTCCACATCCTTCTTGTAGTGAGGTGACCAGAACTGAGCAGAGTACTCCAAGTGGGGTCTGAGCAGGGTCCTATATAGCTGCAACATTTCCTCTTGGCTCCTAAATTCAATTCCACAATTGATGAAGGCCAATACACTGTATACCTGCTTAACCACAGAGTTAACCTGTGCAGCTGCTTTGAGCGTCCTATAGACTTGGACCCCAAGATCCCTCTGATCCTCCACACTACCGAGAGTCTTACCATTAATACTATATTCTGCCATCATATTTGACCTACCAAAATGAACCACTTCACACTTATCTGGGTTGAACTCCATCTGCCACTTCTCAGCCCAGTTTTGCATCCTATCAATGTCCCGCTGTAACCTCTGACAGCCCTCCACACTATCCACAACCTCCCAACCTTTGTGTCATCAGCAAACATACTAACCCTAACCCATCCCTCCACTTCCTCATCCAGGTCATTTATAAAAATCATGAACAGTAAGGGTCCCAGAACAGATCTCTGAGGCACACCACTGGTTAAAGACCTCGATACAAAATATGACCCGTCTACAACCACTCTTTGCCTTCTGTGGGCAAACCAGTTCTGGGTCCACAAAGCAATGTTCCCTTGGATTCCATGCCTCCTTACTTTCTCAATAAGCCTTGCATGGGGGACCTTATCAAATGCCTTGCTGAAATCCATATACACTACATCTACTGCTCTTCCTTCATCAACGTGTTTAGTCACATCCTCAAAAAATTCAATTAGTCTCATAAGGCACGACCTGCCATTGACAAAGCCATGCTGACTATTCCTAATCATATTATACCTCTCCAAATGTTCATAAATCCTGCCTCTCAGGATCTTCTCCATCAACTTACCAACCACTGAGGTAAGACTCACTGGTCTGTAATTTTCTGGGCTATCTCTAACCCCTTTCTTGAATAAGGGAACAACATCCACAACCCTCCAATCCTCTGGAACCTCTCCCGTCCCCATTGATGATGCAAAGATTGTTGCCAGAGGCTCAGCAATCTCTTCCCTCATCTCCTACAGTAGCCTGGGGTACATCTCATCCGGTCCTGGCAACTTATCCAACTTGATGCTTTCCAGAAACTCCAGAACATCCTCTTTCTTAATATCTACATGTTCTGAATACTGAAGTAAAGTATTCATTAAGTACCTCTGCTATCTCCTCTGGTTCCATGCACACTTTTCCACTGTCACGCTTGATTGGTCCTATCTCTCATGTCTTATCCTCATACTTGTACATACTTGTAGAATGCCTTGGGGTTTTCCGTATTCCTGCCTGCCAAAGCCTTCTCATGGCCCCTTCTGGCTCTCCTAATTTCCTTCTTAAGCTCCTTCCTGTTAGCCTTATAATCTTCTGGATCTCTAACATTGCCTAGCTCTCCGAACCTTTCATAAGCTTTTCTTTTCTTCTTGATTAGATTTACTACAGCCTTTGTACACTACCGTTCCTGTACCCTGCCATAACTTCCCTGTCTCATTGGAACGTACCTATGCAGAACTCCACACAAATATCCCCTGAACATTTGCCACATTTCTTCCATACATTTCCCTGAGCACATCTGTTCCCAATTTAAGCTTCCAAGTTCCTGTCTGATAGCCTCATAATTCCCCTTACTCCAATTAAATGCTTTTCTAACTTGTCTGTTCCTATCTCTCTCCAATGCTATCGTAAAGGAGATAGAATTATGATCACTATCTCCAAAATGCTCTCCCACTGAGAGATCTGACACCTGTCCAGGTTAATTTCCCAATACCAAATCAAGTACAGTCCCTCCTCTTGTAGGCTTATCTACATATTGTCTCAAGAAACCTTCCTGAACACACCTAACAAACTCCACCCCATCTAAACCCCTTGCTCTAGGGAGATGCCAATTGATATTTGGGAAATTAAAATCTCCCACCATGATAACTCTTATTATTACACCTTTCCAGGATCTGTTTCTCTGTCTGCTCTTCAATATCCCTGTTACTATTGAGCAGCCTTTAAAAAACACACAGTAGAGTTATTGACCCCTTCCTGTTCCTAACCTCCACCCACAGAGACTCTGTAGACAATCCTTCTATGACATCCACCTGTTCTGCGGCAGTGACACATTAGGGTTCAATAGTAATCAATACTGCCATGCCCCCACCTCATTTGCTTCCCTCCCTGTCTTTTCTGAAACATCTAAAACCCGGCACTTGAAGTAACCATTCCTGTCCCTGAGCCAACCAAGTCTCTGTAATGGCCACCACATCATAGCTCCAAGTACTGATCCACGCTCTAAACTCATCCGCTTTGTTCACAATACTCCTTGTGTTAAAATAGACACACCTCAAACCGTTGGTCTGAGCACATCCACCTTCACTGCCTATCACCTGCCTATCTTTGGGCACCTTATCTAAGAAAGGATGTGCTGACACTGGAAAGGGTTCAGAGGAGGTTCACAAGAATGATTCTGGGAATGAAAGGGTTACCATAAGAGGACCAATTAATGGCTTTGGGCCTGTACTCACTGGAATTCAGAAGAATGGGGGGGAGGGGAGGGGGTGAAATTTAAAATTGAAATCTACTACATGTTTAAAGGCATAGATAGAGTGGATGTGGGGAGGATCTTTCCTATGTGGGGGGAATCTAGGACCAGAGAGCATAGCCTCAGAATAGAGGGTCATCCATTTGTAATGGAGATGAGGAGGAATTTATTTATCCAGAGAGTGGTGAACCTGTAGAATTCATTTCCACCGTTGGCTGTGGAGGCCAAATCATTCGGTATATTTAAGGCAGAGGTTGATAGGTTCTTGATTAGTCAGGCCATGAAGTGTTAAGGAGAAGGCAAGAGAATGAAGCTGAGCAGGAAATGGATCAGCCATAACGAAACATTAAAGCAGACTCGATTGGCCAAATGACCTATTTCTGCTCCTATATCTTATGGTGTTATGGTCATCCTCTCCTTGTCACTCATGCCCTCCAATTTAGAAAGTATCCTGGTGTACCTCCTCAGCACCTTCTCCAAAGCTTTGACATCCTTCTTGTAATGGTGTGACCAGAACTGCACACAATGCTCCAAGTGTGGCCATACTAATGTTTTGTACAGCTGCAAGATGATTTACTGACTTTTATACTCAATGCCCCAGCTAATGAAGACAAACATAATCAGAGAAATCTAAAGATGTCCCACCTGCACTAATTACACATTCATTGGACATCCTCCTTTTCCTCTACATGACAACAAAACTATGCCAATGATTTTGACCTTAGATTGCCTTCTATTTTATCTATGAGCTAACCCTTTCATCCATGTTACAGGATTATTGATGTCAGTTGTCCCAGTATGAACCATAGCCTCTGGCTGTTCTTCACTCTCTCTGCGGCATCCATGAGCCTGGCACCAGGGAGGCAAAAAACTTCCTAGTAATCTTATTTGTGTCCAGGGAAATGCCTCTTTGCTTCTCTTACAATTGAATCCCCCAACACTAAATTGTCTTAATCTTTTGCCTCCCCTCCCGTGCCATGAATTTCACTGCTTCCATTATTCACAATAGCATTTATCCCTCATAGTCACTCCCTCACACTCATTCTTTCACTGTCCCTCACACTTATTCTATAGCTCATTCTGTCTCTAACCCTCATTCTCATCTCTCACTGTTGTCCCTTACACACTCTCTCCCTCACAGTTACTGTCTCTCATATTCACCCTGCCCCTCACACCTCATTCCCATCTCACACTCACATTTTTTTTGTTCACACTTGCTGTGTGAATTACTTCATGTTCTATTTCCTATGCTATGTTCCATCTATCACACTCATTCTCTGTCTCTCTTACTCTCTTTCCTTTATCCTGCTTACTCACTTTCTCCCTTGGTGTGGTCACTCCCTCCCTCATCTGTTACACAGTCATGTCCTTTATTCAAGCACTTCCTGAAATCCACAGATTGATTCTAATTGCTGATGAAATGATCACTGTAGTTTCGGGGCTTTTAAATGCTCTGTCTGGCTCAAGTTCAGGGGCTACTGTACATTGATTCCAAGCTGTCCAGCTGAACATCTCTTATTCTTCATTTTCACAGAGATCCCAACAGCGTCGCCAAGGTCGGTGGCAAGCAGTACTGTTGAACCTATTGGTGAGTGGCAAGTTTCTGTTGATACCTGGCACTGGAGTTATGTGTAGGGATAGTCCTGAAAAGAGAAGTTGTTTATCTGTAATGCAAATAATTGATAATGTATTGAAAAAGAAATCCTGGGTGAAGCTTGTCAGTTCTGAGTCAAACTCACTAAAATGATGTTACAATCATTTCACAGACCAGATATCTCCATTACTAGGACATAGCTCAAATAAAAATGAGCATTGCGTAATAAATGCAATCAGCAGATAGAAAATCTGCTATTTAGTGAAAGCAAGGCTGAAAACCTTAGCATCACATCTAACCCCATTTCCTCTAATCCAGTAACAACAGTTCATCTGTAAATCTCTATTCTCAGGATTGCTGCCAGTGCTACGTGATAGTGATGGTAAGAATTGGAGGAGATAGCGGTTGAATACGTGGCTGAGGAGCTGGTACAGGGCGCGGGTTTTAGATTTTAGGATCATTGGGATCTCTTCTGGGGAAGGTGGGACCTGTACAGATTGGATGGGTTGCACCTGAACTCGAGGGGGAGCAATATCCTTGCAGGTAGGTTTGATAGCATGGTTCGGGAGGGTTTAAACTAATTTGCAAGGGGGATGGGACCCAGAGCAATAGAGCAGTGAAGGAAGTGCATGGAGTAAAGCCAGATCTAACATATAGAGAGGCTTTGATGAAAGAGAAGCAGAATAAAGGGTGGAAAGGTAGTAAGGTAGAAGGGCTAAAGTGTGTGTACTTCAATGCAAGAAGCATCAGGAACAAAGGCGATGAACTGAGAGCTTGGATACATACATGGAATTATGATGTAGTGGCCATTACGGAGACTTGGCTGGCACCAGGGCAGGAATGGATTCTCAATATTCCTGGTTTTCAGTGCTTTGAAAGGGATAGAGGGGGGAGGGAAAGGGGAGGAGGGGTGGCATTACTAGTCAGGAATACTACTACAGCTGCAGAAAGGGTGGGTAATGTAGCAGGACCCTCTTTTGAGTCAGTATGGGTGGAAGTCAGGAACAGGAAGGGAGCAGTTACTCTACTGGGGGTATTCTATAGGCCCCCTGGTAGCAGCAGAGATACCGAGGAGCAGATTGGGAGGCAGATTTTGGAAAGGTGCAAAAATAACAGGGTTGTTATCATGGGTGACTTTAACTTCCCTAATATTGATTGGCACTTGATTAGTTCCAAGGGTAAAGATGGGGCAGAGTTTGTTAAGTGTGTCCAGGATGGATTCCTGTCACAGTATGTTGACAGGATGACTAGGGGGAATGCCTAGTATTAGGAAACGAACCAGGTCAGGTCACAGATCTGTCAGTGGGTGAGGATCTGGGGAACAGTGATCACCACTCCCTGGCCTTTAGCATTATCATGGAAAAGGATAGAAACAGAGAGGACAGGAAAATTTTTAATTGAGGAAGGGCAAATTATGAGGCTATAAAGCTAGAACTTCTGTGTGTGAATTGGGATGATGTTTTTGCAGGGAAATGTATTATGGACATGTGGTCGATGTTTAAGGATCTTTTGAGGATGTTAGGGATAAATTTGTCCTGGTGAGGAAGATAAAGAATGGTAGGATGAAGGAACCATGGATGACAAGTGAAGTGGAAAAACTAGTCAGGTGGAAGAAGGCAGCATACATGAGGTTTAGGAAGCAAGGATCAGATGGGTCTATTGAGGCATATAGGGTAGCAAGAAAGGAGCTTAAGAAGGGGCTGAGAAGAGCAAGAAGAGGGCATGAGAAGGGTAAAGGAAAATCCCAAGACATTCTTCAATTATGTAAAGAACAAAAGGATGACAGGAGTAAAGGTAGGACTGATTAGAGATAAAAGTGGGAAGATGTGCCTGGAGGCTGTGGAAGTGAGCGAGGTCCTCAATGAATTCTTCTCTTTGGTATTTACCAATGAGAGGGAACTTAATGACGGTGAGGACAATGTGAGTGAGGTTGATGGTCTGGAGCATGTTGATATTAAGGGAGAGGAGGTGTTGGAGTTGTTAAAATACATTAGGACGGATAAGTCCCCAGGGCCTGATGGAATATTCCCCAGGCTGCTCCACGAGCCGAGGGAAGAGATTGCTGAGATCCTGGTTATAATCTTTGTGTCATCGTTGTCAACAGGAATGGTACCGGAGGACTGGAGGGAGGCAAATGTTGTCCCCTTGTTCAAAAAAGGTAGTAGGGATAGTCCAGGTAATTGTAGACCAGTGAGCCTTACATCTGTGGTGGGAAAGCTGTTGGAAAAGGTTCTTAGAGATAGGATCTATGAGCATTTAGAGAATCATGATCTGATCAGGGACAGTCAGCATGGCTTTGTGAAGGGTAGATCATGCCTAACAAGCCTGATAGAGTTCTTTGAGGAGGTGACCAGGCATATAGATGAGGGTAGTGCAGTGGATGTGATCTACATGGATTTTAGTAAGGCATTTGACAAGGTTCCACACGGTAGGCTTATACAGAAAATCAGAAGGCATGGGATCTAGGGAAGTTTGGCCAGGTGGATTCAGAATTGGCTTGCCTGCAGAAGGCAGAGGGTTGTGGTGGAGGGAGTACATTCAGATTGGAGGGTTGTGACTAGTGGTGTCCCACAAGGATCTGTTCTGGGACCTCTACTTTTCGTGATTTTTATTAACGACCTGGATATGGGGGTAGAAGGGTGGGTTGGCAAGTTTGCAGACGACACAAAGGTTGGTGGTGTTGTAGATAGTGTAAAGGATTGTCGAAGATTGCAGAGAGTCATTGATAGGATGCAGAAGTGGGCTGAGCAGTGGCAGATGGAGTTCAACCCGGAGAAGTGTGAGGTGATACACTTTGGAAGGACAAACTCCAAGGTAGAGTACAAATTAAATGGCAGGATACTTGGTAGTGTGGAGGTGCAGCGGGATCTGGGGGTATATGTCCACAGATCCCTGAAAGTTGCCTCACAGGTAGATAGGGTAGTTAAGAAAGCTTATGGGGTGTTAGCTTTCATAAGTCGAGGGATAGAGTTTAAGAGACACGATGTAATGATGCAGCTCTATAAAACTCTAGTTAGGTTACACTTGGAGTACTGTGTCCAGTTCTGGTCGCCTCACTATAAGAAGGATGTGGAAGCATTGGAAGGGGTACAGAGGAGATTTACCAGGATGCTGCCTGGTTTAGAGAGTGTGGATTCTGATAAGAGATTAAGGGAGCTAGGGCTTTACTCTCTGTAGAGAAGGAGGATGAGAGGAGACATGATAGAGGTGTACAAGATATTAAGAGGAATAGACAGAGTGGACAGCCAGCGCCTCTTCCCCAGGACACCACTGCTCAATACAAGAGGACATGGCTTTAAGGTAAGGGGAGGGAAGTTCATGGGGGATATTAGAGGAAGGTTTTTCACTCAGAGAGTGGTTGGTGTGTGGAATGCACTGCCTGAGTCAGTGGTGGAGGCAGATAAACTAGTGAAGTTTAAGAGACTACTAGACAGATATATGGAGGAATTTAAGGTGGGGGGTTATATGTGAGGCAGGGTTTGAGGGTTGGCACAACATTGGGGACCGAAGGGCCTGTAATGTGCTGTACTATTCTATGTTCTATGTTCTAATAGTCATTAAGGCAGCCCACATATTTCTCCTGAGGCACTAGTATAATTGTTGCCTTTTTGAAGCAAGTGAGAACTTGCACCTGTAGCAGTGAGAGGTTGAAAATGTCCTTAAATACTCCCGCTAGTTGGTTGGCACAGATTTACAGAGCCTTACCAGGTACTCCATCGGGACCTTCCATTTTGCAACGGTTCACTCTCTTTAAAGACAGTCTAACATCAGCCTCTGAGACAGATATCATAGGGTCTTCAGGGATCTTCACAGCTGTAGTTGTGTTCTCCCTTTCAAAGCATGCATTGAAGGTGTTGAGTTCATCTAGTAGTGAAGCATCGCTGCCTTTCATACTATTGGGTTTAGCTTTGTAGGAAGTAATGTCTTGCAGACCCTGCCAAAGTTGCTGTGCATCTGATGTCGCCTCCAACCTCATTCGAAATTGTTTCTTGGCCCTTGAAATAGCTCTGTGAAAATCATACCTGGTTTTCTGGTAAAGGCCTGAGTCACCAGATTTGAATGCCACAGATCTAGACTTCAGCAGACGACATACCTCTTGGTTCATCCATGGCTTTTGGTTTGGGAATGTACAGTAAGTCTTTGTGGGCACGCACTCATCCACACAGGTTTTAATGAAACATAGAAACAAAGAAAGCCTACAGCACAATACAGGCCCTTCGGTCCACAAAGCTGTGCCGAACATGTCCTTACCTTAGAAATTACTTATTGTTACCCATAGCCTTCTATTTTTCTGAGCTCCATGTACCTCTCCAGGAGTCTCTTAAAAGACCCTATCATATCCACCTCCACCGCCATTGCTGGCAGCCCATTCCACGCACTCACCACTCTCTGCGTAAACAACATACCCCTAACATCTCCTCTGTTTCTACTTCCAAGGACCTTAAAACTGTCCCCTCTCATGCTAGCTATTTCAGCCCTGGGAAAAAGCCGCTGACTATCCACACGATCAATGCCTCTCATCACCATGTACACATCTATTAAGTCACCTCTCATCCTCTGTCGCTCCAAGGAGAAAAGGCCAGGTTCACTCAACCTATTCTCATAAGGCATGCTCCCCAATCCAGGCAACATCCTTGTAAATTTCTTCTGCACCCTTTCTATGGTTTCCATTTCCTTCCTGTAGTGAGGTGACCAGAAATGAGCACAGTACTCCAAGTTGGGACTGACTAGGGTCCTGTATAGCTGTAACATTACCTCTCAGCTCCTAAACTCAATCCCATGACTGATGAAGGCCAATACACTGTATGCCGCCTTAACCACAGAGTCAACCTACCAAAATGAACCACTTCACACTTACTTGGGTTGAACTCCATCTGCCACTTCTCGGCCTAGTTTTGCATCCTATCATGTCCTGCTGTAACCTCTGACAGCCCTCAACACTATTCCCCACACCCCCAACCTTTGTGTCATCAGCAAATTTACTAACCCATCCCTCCACTTCCTCATCCAGGTCATTTATAAAAATCACAAAGAGCAGGAGTCCCAGAACAGATCCCTGAGGCATACCACTGATGACCAACCTCCCACTGAGAGATCTGACACGTGACCAGGTTCATTTCCCAATACCAGATCAAGTACAGCCTCTCCTCTTGTAGGCTTATCTACCTATTGTGTCAAGAAACCTTCCGGAACACACCTAACAAACTCCACCCCATCTAAACCCCTCGCTCTAGGGACATGCCAATCGATATTTGGGAAATTAAAATCTCTCCCCATGACAACCCTGTTATTTTTACACCTTTCCAGAATCGGTCTCCCTATCTGCGCTCCTCGATATCCTTGTTACTATTGGGTGGTCTATAAAAAACAATCAGTAGAGTTACTGACCCCTTCCTGTTCCTAACTTTCACCCACAGAGACTCTGTAGACAATCCCTCAATGACTTCCTCCTTTTCTGCAGCCGTGACACTATCTCTGATCAGCAGTGCCATGCCCCCACCTCTTTTGCCTCCCTCCCTGCCTTTCTCAAACATCTAAAGCCTGGCACTCGAAGTAACCATTCCTGCCCCTGAGCCATCCAAGTCTCTGTAATGGCCACAACATCGTAGCTCCAAGTACTGATTCATGCTCTAAGCTCATCCACTTTGTTCTTAATACTCCTTGCAGTAAAATAGACACATATCAAACCATTGGTCTGAGCACGACCCTTCTCTATCCTCCCTTTCACACTGTCTCCAAGCTTTCTCTATTTGTGAGCCATCCACCTCTTACTCCGTCTCTTCAGTTTGGTTCCAACCCCCCCCCCCCCACCCCAGCAGTTCTAGTTTTAACTCTCCCCAGTAGCCTTAGCAAACCTCCCCACCAGGATATTGGTCCCCCTGGGATTCAAGTACAACCCGTCCTTTTTGTACAGGTCACACCTGCCCCAAAAGAAGCTGCAATGATCCAGAAATCTGAATCTGTTAACAACTGCAGCATACTCATCCAGGTTTAAAGATGAATCCCTGAATACAGTACAGTTCACCAACTCAAAGCAGTCCTGTAGGCACTCCTGTGCTTCCCTTGTCCATACTTTCTTGGTCCTCACTGCTGGTGCTGCAGTCTTCAGTCTCTGTCTATACTCAGGGAGTAGAAGTACAGCCAGGTGATCAGACTTCCCAAAGTGAGGGCGTGGAATAGCATGGTTGGCATTCTTGCTGGTGGTCTAGCAAAGTCCAGTGTGTTGTTTCCTCTTGTATTGCAAGTGATCTGTTGATGGTAGTTGCTTAGTGAGTTTTTCAGACAGGCCTGGTTAAAATCTCCCAAAACGAAGGTAGATAAAAAGGATGGCACTTTAGTGCTAGATATTCCACATCTGGTCAGCACTGATATATTTGTGCACCAAGAAGAGTTGATCATGGGGCATATTCCTCCACCTCTGCTTTAGAGAGACTCTATAGATCTATCCTGATGGTGTATAGTAAACCCATCGATCTGGATCGCTGCATCCAGTATGGAAGGGGTTAACCAAGATTCCGTGAAACAAAGGACACATGCAGTCCTAATGTCCCTCTGATTCAGCATCCTGGCTCTGAGATCATCAATTTTATTCACCAGAGACTGCATGTTTGCCAGCAAGATTGTCGGTATAGGGAGTTTAAAACCCCATTTCCTTAAACGCCTCTCTACTTCCTCAAAACTACCTGCTCCTCAATGTATCTTCATATAGTCTGCAAAATTTGCAATAAAGCCATCAATTCTATCGTCCAAATCATTGACATATAGCATAAAAGAACTGATCCCACACAGACCCCTGTGGAACACCCCTCGTCACCAGCAGCCAAACAGAAAGGCTGCCTTTATTCTTACTCTTTGCCTCCTGTCAATCAGCACTGCTTTATCCATGCTAGAATCTTTCCTGCAATACCACGGGCTCATTGTTTGTTAAGGAGCCTCGTGGCACTTTGTCAAAGGTCTTCTGAAAATCCAAGTACATAACATCAACCGATACTCCTTTGTCTATTCTGCTTCTTATTTCTCCAAAGAATTCCAATCAATTTGTCAGGCAAGATTTTCCTTTGAGGAAACTATGCTGACTATGGCCTATTTTGTCATGTGCCTCCAAGTACCACAAACCCTCATCTTTAACAATCGACTCCAGCCTCTTCCCAGCCACTGAGATCAGACTATCTGGCCTATAGTTTACTTTCTTCTTCCTCTCTCCATTCTTGAAGATTGGAGTGATATTTCCAATTTTCCAATCTTCTGGAACTATTTCAGAATCTAGTGACTCTTGAAAGATCAATTCTAATGCCTCCACAGTCTCTTCAGCCACCTCCTTCAGAACCCTGGGGTGCACACCGTTTGGTCCAGGTAACTGATCTACCTTCAGATCTTTCAGTTTCCTAAGAACCTTCTCTCTTGTAATGGTATCATCACACATTTAATTACCTCTGACCCACCTGGAACTTCTACTATACTGCTAGTGTCTTCCAAAGTGAAGACTGATGCAAAATACTTTGTCTCTCTGTCCCTCTATGACATCTCTTTCCCTTTATGACATAACTGTCTCTCTATGTCATCTCTGTGTCTGTCTCTCACTATGACATCCACATTTCTTGATGACAACATAATCAAGGACCTCTCCCATCCCTATCATCCACTCTTCTCCTCTCTGCAAGAGATACAAAACCTGGAAGCACGTACCACCAGAGTAAAGGATAACTTCTGCCCTACAGTTGCAAGATTTTTTTACAGAGTTCTTACATGCTAAAACTGAACTCTATCTCTCAGATCTATAACATTGTGATTCTTGCACTTTATTGGTCTCCCTGCACTGCACTTTCTCTGTAGCTGTAACAGTATATTCTTCAATTTATTTTTACTACCACAGTGTATTTATGTATGGCATGATCTGAATGGGTCTAACAAACAAAAGCTTTTCACTGCATCTCAGTACATGTGACAATAATAAACCAATACTCCCTTTTCCAGACAAGAAGGTAATATTGTCATTTCTACAGACACCTATACACAGACACACATCTAATGATTGTGGCAAATATCACTATTTCTATTGTAACCTCTCTCAGCAGAATAGGCAGGAGGTAGATACAAAGCTACAGAAGGAGAGGGGGAAAGAGAGAGAGAGGGTGGGAAGGAGAGAGAGGGGAAAGAAAGAGAGAAAAATAAGCTCTAAAGAAAGAGGAAACAGGATTTGTGGAGAAGAAAAGAGATTTGTGAGCCTGAGTGTAAGATACTTCAGAAGCTTATATGCAGGTAATAGACACAGTGGGAAAGCTGATGAAATTTCATATTCTACAAATTTCATATGTAGAATAAGGAGAACAAGGGGTGATACTTCATTTGTCCACAGCCTATCTAGGTTATTGTGTTCAGTTGTGGGCAATGTATCCAAAGGATGAGGCGCTCCTCCTCCTGATTGTACCACAAGACCTTCTCAAGACCTCAAATCCTCAAGACCTTCTACATGGACACAATTGAGAGTGTCCTGAGTGGCTGTATCACTGCCTGGTATGGGAACTGTACCAACCTTGATCGCAAAGCACAGCAGAGAGTATTGTAAACAGCCTGGCTCATCTGTGGATGTGAGCTTCCCTCCATTGAGGACATTTACAGAGGCAGGTGCAGAAAGAAGGTCTGGAAGATCATTGGGGTCACCAGTCACCCCAACCATAAACTGTTTCAGCAGCTTCCACTTGGCAAATGGGACCGCAAGATTAAAGCCAGGATCAACAGGCTACAGGACAGCTTCTTTCTACAACCCAGTAGATTTATAAATTCACATGTCTGTACATTGCAATGGAGTCTTAACACAAAGATTTTTACTCTCTCATGTTGTAGGACAGATATAAAATTTAAATAAATTCAATTCAATTCAATTCAATTCAGTACACACAAGAAGGTCTGGGTTTAGAGGGAGATTGTGGGGATTTTGTTTATATTCCCATGTGTACAGAAGACCAGGGAATGATGTGGTAGGAATGTTGGGAATGTCAGGATTTGATGAGATAGTGAAGGAGATGCTATCCTCCCAGTGGAAAATACAAATAAAATATGTTAAAACTAGAATGACTGTAGGAGGAAAACCAAAAGCCTCTTCTGCAAAAGACTGAGCATGGTGAAACAACCCAATTAAACAGAGTTTAATTAGTCTGGTATATCAAGAGCCAAGGAGATGTTGATCGTCTTAAAGGCAGAAGAGGCTCCAGGAGGTCAGTGAGGAGTTAAGGCAGGGGTATGAGGCTGAGATGTTGTTACTGTTAAAGACAGAAGAGGCTTCAGGAGGTTGACAGATTCCTTCATCTCCAGTGGAACATGTGAGGAGGTGATGGTAGACATACTATTGAAAACAAAAACACATTAAAAATAGCAGATGCCAATCCTATTCCGTGGGGACCATGAGGAAGAAGAAGAAAGCTTTTAAAACATTCAAAGGTTTGGTAGACAGGAGAACTCAGCCAATTACAGAGACAGGAAAAATGGATGAAAACATCAAAAAAGAGCCAAAATACACATTGAATGTAAGGTTCCTGACAACGTGCCAGAGAATTGGTTTGGAAAAGGAGAAAATGGTGTTTAAGATTAATATACTCCATAAATATTTTAGTAAAAACAAAAGGAAAAATAGACTTCAATAACAACTGTTAGATAAGACCATAAGACATAGGAGCAGAATTAGGGCATTCAGCCCATTGAGTTTGCTCCGCCATGGCTGATCCAGGATCCCACTCAACTCCAGACACCTTCCTTCTCTCTATATCCTTTCATGCCCTGACTGATCGGGAAACTATTATCTTCTGCCTTAATTATACCCACAGACTCGGCCTCCACTGCAGTTTGTGGCAGAGCTTTCCACAGATTCACACTCACTTGCCAAAAAAAATTCTTCCTTATCTCTGTTCTAAAATGTTGCCCCTCAATTTTGAGATTGTGCCCTCTAGTTCTTGATACTCCCCACCACAGGAAACCTCCTCTCCACATCCACCCTATCTAGTCCTTTCAACATTCAATAGGTTTCAATGAGATCCCCCACATTCTTCTAAATTCCAGTAGGTACAGGCCAAAGCTGCCAAATGCTGCTCATGTACTAAACCCTTCATTCTCAGAATCATCTTTGTGAACCTCCTCTGGACTCTCCCCAATGACAACACATCCTTTCTGAGATATGGAGCCCAAAACCGTTGACAATACTTTAAGTGCAGCATGACTAGTGTCTTAAAAAGACTCAGCATTGTCTCCTTGCTTTTATATTCCATTCCCCTTGAAATAAATGGCAACATTGCATTTGACTTCTTTACCACAGACTCAACCTGTAAAGTAACCTACTGAGAGTCTTGCACAAGAACTCCTAAGTCCCTCTGCACCTCTGATGTTTGAACCTTCTCCCCATTTAGTTAATAGTCTGCACTATTGTTCCTTTTACCAAAATGCATTATCATACATTTCCCAACACTGAGTTTGATCTGCCAATTTTTTGCCCATTCTTCCAATTTGTCAAGTCCTGCTGCAATCGCATTGCTTCTTCAGCACTACCTACCCCTCCACCTATCTTTGTATCATCCACAAACTTTGCCACAAAGCCATCAATTCCATTGTCTAAATCATTGATAAACAATGTGAAAAGTAGCAGACTCAATACTGACACCCAAGGAACACCACTAGTCACTGGCAGCCAACCAGAAAAGGTCCTCTTTATTCCTACTCACTACCTCCTGCCTGTCAGCCATTCCACTATCCATGCCAGTATATTTCCTGTAACACTATACACTTTTATCTTGTTAAACAGCCTCATGTTTGGCACCTTATCAAACGCCTTCTGAAAATCCAGGTAAATGACATCCACCGCCTTCCTTTGTTCACCCTGCTTGTTACTTCCTCAAAGAACTCTAACAGATTTAGAACCATAGAACCATTGAACCATTGAATACTACAGTACAGTACAGGCCCTTCAGCCCTCCATGTTGTGCCGACCCATATAATCCTTAAAAAAAAGTACTAAACCCACACTACCCCATAACCCTCCTTTTTTCTTTCATCCATGTGCCTGTCCAAGATGCTGTTAAATACCCCTAATGTTTTAGCCTCCACCACCATCCCTGGCAAGTCATTCCAGGCACTCACAACCCCCTGTGTAAAAAACTTACCCCTGATGTCTCCCCTAAAATTCCCTCCCTTAATTTTGTACCTGTGCCCTCTGGTGTTTGCTATTGGTGCCCTGGGAAACAGGTACTGACTATCCACCCCATCTATGCCTCTCATTATCTTGTAGACCTCTATCAAGTCCCCTCTCATTCTTCTACGCTCCAAAGAGAAAAGTCCCAGCTCTGCTAACCTTGCTTCATATGACTTGTTCTCCAATCCAGGCAACATCCTGGTAAATCTCCTCTGCATCCTCTCCATAGCGTCCACATCCTTCCTATAATGAGGTGACCAGAATTGAACACAATACTCTAAGTGCAGTCTCACCAGAGATTTGTAGAGTTTGTAAGGCAAGATTTCCCTTGACAGAGACCATGCTGACTCTGACTTTTTTTTAATCATTAATCTCCAAGTACACTGAAACCTCATTGTTAATAAAAGATTCCAACACTTTTCCAAACACTGAGGTTAGTCTAACTGGCCTATAATTTCCTCTCTCTTGTCTTCCTCCTTTCTTAAAGAGCGGAATGACATTTGCAATCTTCCAGTCCTCCGGAACCATGCCTGAATCAAGTGATTCTTGAAAGTTCACAGCCAATGCATCCGTTCTCTCTTCAGCAACCTCTCTCAGGACTCCAGAATATTGTTCATCTGGCCCAGGTGACTTATCCACCTTAAGACCTTTGAGTTTGCCTGTAACTTTTTCCTTTGTAATAGCAATGGAGCAATGGCACTCACTCCTGCTCCCTGACACTCACAGACCTCTGGCATACTGCCAGCATCTCCCACAGTAAAGACAGGTGCAAAGTACCCATTAGGTTCATCTGCCAGTTCTTTGTCCCCCATTAAAATCGCAGCAAGAGGCGGAGAGGGAAGGGGTAAAAGAAGCTCGGAGAGAAACTTTTTTTTTTAAACTGATCGTGGCAAAGAGGCTAGACTGCGCAGGTGCGTGACGTAGCACGCCAAAGGTTTAAAAAGGAAAGGAAGTTTTCAACAGTTATTTAAATCGCAACAAGAAGTGGAGAGGGAAGAGGTAAAAGAAGCTCGGAGAGAAGCTGTTTTTTTTAACTGGTCACGGCAAAGAGGCTAGACTGCGCAGGCGCGTGACGTAGCGCACCAAAGGTTTAAAAAGAAAGACTGCAATATACAGCGGCCATCATCGGAGTGGACTGAGGCAGAGTGGGTCGGCTTTGGCTCAAGCAGGCTTCGGCGAGAACAGGCAGAGGCGAGGTTTGAACAGGGCACAACTGCGCAAGTGCATGAAAGTCAGCCCATGAGGCAGCGGGATAATTTAAATAGCGAGCAGAGGCTAAGTACGAACTTCACTCCAGGTGAGGTAAGGCCGGGTAAGCTCCTTTAATTAATCTAATTAGCTGAGGAATAGGTAATGGAGACAGCAGTTAGGGCAGTTGAGTGCTCCGTTTGCAGTATGTGGGAAGTCAGGGCGAGCACTGTTGTCCCTGATGACTACACCTGCAAAAGGTGCATCTAGCTGCAGCTCCTGACAAACCATGTTAGGGAACTGGAGCTGGAGCTGGATGAACTTCGGATCACTCGGGAGGCAGAGGCAGAAATAAACAGGAGTTACAGGGAGATAGTCACCCCTAAGAGTCAGGAGACTGGTAGTTGGGTGACTGTCAGGAGAGGGAAGGGGAATAGACAGGAAGAGCAGAGCACCCCTGTGACCGTTCCCATCAACAATAAGTATACTGTTTTGGATATTGTTGGTGGGGACGACCTACCAGGGACAAGTTGCAGTGGTTGTGTCTCTGGCACCGAGACTGGACCCTCAGCTCAGAAGGGAAGGAGGAAAAAGAGGAGAGCAGTAGTGATAGGGGATTCAATAGTTAGGGGGACAGTTAGGAGGCTCTGTGGAAGAGATCGAGAATCCCGGATGGTCTGTTGCCTCCCTGGTGCCAGGGTCCGTGATATCTCTGATCGAGTTCTCAGTATTCTCAAGAGGGAGGGTGAGCAGCCAGATGTCATGGTCCATGTAGGGACCAGTGACGTGGGTAGGAAGAGTGAGGAGGTCCTGAAAGGTGAGTTTAGGGAACTAGGTGCCAAGTTAAAGGACAGGACCTCCAGAATAGCAATCTCAGGATTGCTACCAGTGCCACGTGCTGGTGGGTTTAGAAATAGTAAGATAGTGCAAATCAACACGTGGCTGAAGACAAGGTGCAGGAGGGAGGGCTTCAGATTTATAGATAATTGGGCAGTTTTCCAGGGAAGGTGGGACCTGTTCCAGCGGGACGGTTTACATCTGAACTGGAGAGGGACAAATATTCTTGCAAGTAGGTTTGCTAGAGAGGCTCCAGTGGTTTTAAACTAGATATGAGGGGGATGGGAACCAGAATGTAGGAAACAATGTATGGGAGAAGGAAGAAAAAGAAGACAGTAAAGTTCTTTGTACTGTTAGAGATAAACAGAGAGGAAGAGGTGGAGAATTTCATAACTGCATTTATTTTAATGCTAGGAGCATTGTAGGAAAGGTGGATGAGCTTAGAGCATGGATTGATACCTGGAAATATGATGTTGTAGCTATTAGTGAAACATAGTTGCAGGAAGGGTGTGATTGGCAACTAAATATTCCTGGATTTCGTTGCTTCAGGTGGGATAGAATCGGAGGGACGAGAGGGGGAGGTGTTGCGTTGCTTCTCAGAGAAAATATTACAGCAGTGCTCTGGCAGGATAGATTAGAGGGCTCGTCTGGGGAGACTATTTGGGTGGAATTGAGGAATGGGAAAGGTGTAGTAACACTTATAGGGGTGAATTATAGACCACCTAATGGGGAGCGAGAATTGGAGGAGCAAATTTGCAAGGAGATAGCAGATATTTGTAGTAAGCACAGGGTTGTGATTGTGGGAAATTTTAATTTTCCACACATAGACTGGGAAGCCCATACTGTAAAAGGGGTGGATGGTTTGGAGTTTGTAAAATGTGTGCAGGATAGTTTTTTGCAGCAATACATAGAGGTACCAACTAGAGAAGGGGCAGTGTTGGATCTTCTGTTAGGGAATGAAATAGGTCAGGTGACAGAGGTATGTGTTGGGGAGCACTTCGGGTCCAGTGATCACAATGCCATTAGTTTCAGTATAATTATGGAGAAAGATAGGACTGGACCCAGGGTTGAGGTTTTTGATTAGAGAAAGGTTAACTTTGAGGAGATGTGAAAGGATTTAGAAGGAGTGGTTTGGGACAATTTGTTTTATGGGAAGGATGTAATAGAGAAATGGTGGTTATTTAAAGGTGAAATTTTGAGGGTACAGAATCTTTATGTTCCTGTTAGGTTGAAAGGAAAGGTTAAAAGTTTGAGAGAGCCATGGTTTTCAAGGGATATTGGAAACTTGGTTAGGAAAAAGAGAGATATGTACAATAAATATAGGCAGCATGGAGTAAATGAGGTGCTCGAGGAATATAAAGAATGTAAGAAGAATCTTAAGAAAGAAGTTAGAAAAGCTAAAAGAAGGTACGAGGTTGCTTTGGCAAGTACAATGAAAATAAATCCAAAGGGTTTCTACAGTTATATTAATAGCAAAAGGATAGTGACGGACAAAATTGGTCCCTTAGAGAATCAGAGTGGACAGCTATGTGTGGAGCCAAAAGAGATGAGGGAGATTTTGAACAATTTCTTTTCTTCGGTATTCACTAAGGAGAAGGATATTGAATTGTGTAAGGTAAGGGAAACAAGTAGGGAAGTTATGGAAATTATGATGATTAAAGAGGAGGAAGTACTGGCGCTTTTAACGAATATATAAGTGGATAAATCTCCAGGTCCTGACAGGATATTTCCTAGGACCTTGAGGGAGGTTAGTGTAGAAATAGCAGGGGCTCTGACAGAAATATTTAAAATGTCATTAGAAACGGGGATGGTGCCGGAGGATTGGCGTGTTGCTCATGTGGTTCCATTGTTTAAAAAGGGTTCTAAGAGTAAACCTAGCAATTATAGGCCTGTCAGTTTGACATCAGTGGTGGGTAAATTAATGGAAAGTATCCTTAGAGGTGGTATATATACTTATCTGGATAGACAGGGTCTGATTAGGAACAGTCAACATAGATTTGTGTGTGGAAGGTCATGTTTGACAAATCTTATTGAATTTTTTGAAGAGGTTACAAGGAAAGTTGACGAGGGTAAAGCAGTGGATGTTGTCTATATGGACTTCAGTAAGGCCTTTGACAAGGTTCCGCACAGAAGGTTAGTTAGGAAGGTTCAATTGTTAGGTATTAATATTGAAGTAGTAAAATGGATTCAACAGTGGCTGGATGGGAGATGCCAGAGAGTAGTGGTATGGTAAAGCTTTTGATATGTTGGCCTTAATCAGAGCATTGAGTATAGGAGTTGGGATGTAATGTTAAAATTGTACAAGGCATTGTTAAGGCCGAATTTGGAGTATTCTGTACAGTTTTGGTCACCGAATTATAGGAAAGATGTCAACAAAATAGAGAGAGTACAGAGAAGATTTACTAGAATGTTACCTGGGTTTCAGCACCTAAGTTACAGGGAAAGATTGAACAAGTTAGGTCTTTATTCTTTGGAGCGTAGAAGGTTGAGGGGGGACGATAGAGGTATTTAAAATTATGAAGGGGATAGATAGAGTTGATGTGGATAGGCTTTTTCCATTGAGAGTAGTGAAGATTCAAACAAGAGACCATGAGTTGAGACTTGGGGGCAAAAGTTTAAGGGTAACACGAGGGGGAATTTCTTTACTCAGAGAGTGGTAGCTGTGTGGAATGAGCTTCCAGCAGAAGTGGTAGATGCAGGTTCGGTATTGTCATTTAAAGCAAAATTGGATAGGTATATGGACAGGAAAGGAATGGAGGGTTATGTGCTGAGTGCGGGTAAGTGGGATTAGGTGAGAGTAAGCATTCGGCACGGACTAGAAGGGCCGAGATGGCCTGTTTCCATGCTGTAATTGTTATATGGTTATTACTACCTCACCAATATCCATTTCCAGTGGTCCAATATCAACTCTCTCCTCCCTTTTACTCTTTAAAAACTGAAAAAAACTTTCAGTATCCTGCTCTATACTATTGGTTAGTCTGCCCTCATATTTCATCTTTTTCCTTCTTACAGCTTTTTTTTGTTGCCTTTTGTTGGATTTTAAAAGCTTCTCAATCATGTTGAATCCTTGTGGGTTGAGTTAAGAAACTGCAAGGGTAAAAGGACCCTGATGGCAACTACATACAGACCTCCCTACAGTAGCTGAAATGTGGACCATAGATTACAACAGGAAATAGAAAAGGTGTGTGAAAAGGGCAATGTTATGATAGCCATGAAAGATTTTAACCTACAGGTTGGTAATAAATTTCAAGAGAGTGGGTTTGTTGAATGCCTATGAGATAGCTTTTCAGAGCAGTTCAATAGGTACATTTAATGTCAGAGAAATGAATACAATGTACATCCTGAAATTCTTTTTCTTCCCAAACATCCACAAAAACAGAGGAATGCCTCAAAGAATGAATGACAGTTAAGCTTTAGCACCCCAAAGCCCCCCCCCAGCTCCCCCTCCGACACACAAGCATCAACAAGGCAACGACCTCCCCCCACCAGCAGAAAAAATATCGACACCCTCCACCGACCACTCAAGTGTGCAGCAAAGCATCAATAAAGACGCAGATTTGCAGTACCCCAAAGACTACTCGTTCACCCGGGATTCGACATATCACAGGCTCGCTGTCTCTCCCTGATAAGGAAAAAGAGGTGTCCCTGTTTCACAGCGAGAACGGAGACATAACAAACAACTTGCTGATTTATGACTTTAAAAGTCTGTTGCGTTGCTTTTTCCAAGCTTGCACCCAGAGAGTCAGCCCCAGAAAGGTTCAGGTCTCTGGACACACAACCAGCAGCTAACCCACTGCTCCTGATGTTCCGTATTCTCCCGCGACGCCTCAGTCAGGGATACAGGCCTTGAATCAGCCTGTCTCCAGAGCCATAAAAATCTGGCACTCTGAAGGTGTGCTCGTCTTCCAGGCCTCATCCTTGGGAAATCAAAAAGCAGCCGGTCATGAGGCCCTGAGAGTGGGTCCCATTCCCACAAATAACCAACGTCAGAATGTAACTCCAGGTCAGGGTCTTCAAAAGAACCTTGAAAAGGCAGAAAAGAGATATTTAAAGATAGAAAGAGAGCTGTTTCTGATGATGCAAGCAAAGGAGTTGTTGTTAAGCACCAGTTTGTCAGTGAACTTACTAGGGGATCAGCTATACTGGATTGGGTGTAATGTAATGAACCAGAGGTGATTGGAGTGCTTAAGGGAAAACAACCCTTAGGAGCCACTCATCGCAATATGATTGAGTTCAACTTGAAATTTGATAGGCAGATAGTAAAGTCTGAAGTAGCAGTATTTCAGTGGAGCAAAAGAAATTACAGCGGTATGAGAGAGGAGTTGGCCAGAGTAACTTGGAAGGAGATGATAAAAGGGATGACAGCAGAGCAGCAATGGTGTGAGTTTCTGAGGAAAATAAGGAAGGTGCAGGACAGATGTATTACAAAAATGAAATACTCAAATGACAAAATAGTACAACTGGCTGACAAGAGATGTCAAAGCTAATGTAAAAGCAAAAGTGAGGGCATACAACAAAACCAAAATTAGTGGTGAGACAGAGGATTGGGAATAATTTGACTCTAGCATGGTGCTAGAGGACTGGAAGATTGCAAATGTCACTCCACTCTTTAAGAAAGGAGGAAGGCAGCCAAAAGGAAATTATAGACCAATTAGTCTGACCTCAGTGGTTGGGAAGCTGTTGCAGTTAATTGTTAAGGATGAGGTTATGGAGTACTTGGTGACACAGGACAATATAGGACAAAGTCAGCATTGTTTTCTTAAGGGAAAATCATGCCTGACAAATCTGTTGGAATTCTTTGAGGAAATTACAAGTAGGATAGATAAAGGAGATGCAGTGGATGTTGTATGTGTGGACTTTCAGAAGGCCTTTGACAAGGTGCCACACATGAGCCTGCTTACCAAGTTAAGAGTCCATGGTATTACAGGAAAGTTGCTAACATGATTAGAGCATTGGCTAATTGGAAGAGGCATTGGTTGATTGGTGTTCTGCAGAGGATGATGTTGGAACTGCTTCTTTTTGTGCTGTATATCAATGATTTAGATGATAGAATAGATGGCTTTGTTGCTAAGTTTGCAGATGATATGAAGATTGTTGGAGGGGCAAGTAGTGTTGAGGAAACAGGTAAGCTGCAGAAGGACAGACAGATTAAGAGAATGGGCAAGAAAATGGCAAATGAAATACAATGTTGGAAAATGCATGGTTATGCAATTTGGTAGTAGAAATAAATGTGCAGACTATTTTCTAAGGATGAGAGGTGACCTGATAGAGGTGTATAAGATGTTGAGAGGCATTGCTTGTGTGGATAGTCAGAGACTTTTTGCCAATGGCTAAAATGAGAGAGCACAGTTTTAAGGTGCTTGGAAGTAGGTATAGAGTAAATGTTAGGGATACATTTTTTTATGCAGAGAGTAGTGAGTGCATGGAATAGGCTGCCGGCAACTGTGGTGGAGGCAGATACAATAGGTTATTTTAAGAGACTCCTGCATAGGGACATGGAGCTTAGAAAAATAGAGGGCTATGGGTATCACTAGGTAATTTCTATAGTAAGGACATGTTTGGCACAGCTTTATGGGCTGAAGGGCCCGTATTCTAAACATGGTTTAGATCAGCCATGTGATCTCCTGGACCAGTTTTTGATAGCCTGGATTGGTCGGAGAGGAATTTTCCAGATTTCTTCTCCTCAATTGGCAACTCGTTTTTTTTCCCCCGGGTGATCACATGGGTTTGGGCAGGATGAATAATAAAATAAAATGGGCGGCATGGTGCCCTGTTGGTTGGCACTGTTGCCTTGTGGGATTCGGTGAAAACTAGAGTTAAGATTGGATCAGCCATGATCTTGTTGAATGGCGGAGCAGGCTTGAGGGGCCGATTGGCCTACTCCTGCTCCTATCCCTTATGTTCTTATGTTCTATGGAGCCAGTGATCATTAATGGAGAATGTGTGGAGCAGGTTAAGACCTACAAGTATCTGGGAGTACAGTTAGATGAGAAGCTAGACTGGACTGCCAACACAGATGCCTTGTGCAGGAAGGCACAGAGTCGACTGTACTTCCTAAGAAGGTTGGCATCATTCAATGTCTGTAGTGAGATGCTGAAGATGTTCTATAGGTCAGTTGTGGAGAGCGCCCTCTTCTTTGTGGTGGCGTGTTGGGGAGGAAGCATTAAGAAGAGGGACGCCTCACGTCTTAATAAGCTGGTAAGGAAGGCGGGCTCTGTCGTGGGCAAAGTACTGGAGAGTTTAACATCGGTAGCTGAGCGAAGGGCGCTGAGTAGGCTACGGTCAATTATGGATAACTCTGAACATCCTCTACATAGCACCATCCAGAGACAGAGAAGCAGTTTCAGCGACAGGTTGCTATCGATGCAATGCTCCTCAGACAGGATGAAGAGGTCAATACTCCCCAATGCCATTAGGCTTTACAATTCTACCGCCAGGACTTAAGAACTTTTTAAAGCTATTATTAATGCTTTTTGAGATGGTGATTTAGATGCATATCATATTTTTTTTACTGAGTTAAGTATTGTATGTAATTAGTTTTGCTACAACAAGTGTATGGGACATTGGAAAAAAGTTGAATTTCCCCATAGGGATGAATAAAGTATCTATCTATCTATCTATCTATCTATGTTTCTATTTAGATAGTGGAATTGATGGCTTTCTGACAAAGTTTGTGAATGATACAAAGATAGGTGGAAGAGTAGGTAGTGCTAAGGAAAGAATGTAATTGCAGCAGGACTTAGACAAATTAGAAGAATAGGCAAAAAAGTGGCAGTTTGAATACAGTGTTGGGAAATGTATGATCATGTATTTTGATACAAGGAACAATAGTGAAGACTGTTATCTAAGTGGGGAGAAAATTCAAACTACGGAGGTGCAAAGGGACTTTGGCGTCCTCGTACAAGACTCTCAGAAGGTTAATTCACAGGTTGAGGCTGTGGCAAAAAAGTCAAATGCAATGTTGGCATTATTTCAAATGTAATAGAATATACAAACAATGATCTTTCAGACCTTCTTTCTGCACCTGCTGCTCTAAATGTCATTAATGGGGGAAGTTCACATCCACAAATGTGCTGGGCTGTCCATACCACTTGCTGCAGTGCCCAGCAATCAAGGTTGGTGCAGTTCATGTACCAGGTAGTGATACAGCCAGTCAGTATGCTCTTAATGGTGCTCCTGTAGAAGGTCTTGAGGATTTGGGGGCTCATGCCGAACTTCTTCTGTTGCCTGAGTTGGAAAAGACACTGCTGTACTTTTTTTGCCACAAAGCCGGTGTGTACAGTTCAGGCAAGATCATTGGTGATGTGCATACTGAGGAATTTGAAGCTACTCACCCTTTCAGCTGCAGACTCATTGATGTTGATCAGGGTGAGCCTGTCTCCATTCCTCCTGTAATCCACGATCAGTTCTTTTCTTCTTTGAACATTGAGGGAGAAGTTGTTACCCTAGCACCACTGTGTCAGCATATCAACCTCTCCTCTGTAGGCTGTCTCTTCACCTCTAGAAATAAGGCCAATCAAAGTTGTGCCATCTGTGAATTTGATTGGCAGATTGGAACTGTGTATGACAGCATAGTCGTGGGTGTAAAGAGAGTAGAGGAGTGGACTCAGAACACAACCCTAAGGGGCACCTGTATTGAGGGTCAGAGGGGCAGAGGTGAGGGAACCCATCCTTCCCACCTGCCAGCAATCTGATAGGAAGTCTAAAATCCAGCTGCAGAAGGTGGAGTGCAGGCCGATATCTCTGAGTTTCCTGTCAGGTCTGGAGGGAATTATGGTGTTGAATGCTGAACTGTAGTCCAGGAACAACATTCTAACATAAGCATCCCTCTTCTCCAGGTGAGTGAGAATAGTGCTGTGGCTATGGCATCATCAATACACCAGTTCCATCGGTAGGCGAATTGTAGGGGGTCCAGTGTGGGTGGTAACATGCTGCAGATGTAGTCCTTGACCAGCCTCTCAAAGCATTTGCTTATAATCAAGGTGAATGCAACAGGGCACCAATCATTCAGGTACACTACCTTGGTTTTATTAGGTATAGGGACAATGATGGACAATTTTGAAATAGGAGGGTACTACACACTGGGAGAGGGAGAGATTAAAGATGTCCATAAACACACCAGCCAGCTGTTCAGCTCTCACTTTGAGGACATACCCTGGGATGCCATCCAGCCCCGCTACCTTGCAACATTGAAATATTCTAGGTATCTTAGCCTCAGAGATGACCAAGGTAAATCAGTGGCTCTCCTCGGGGGTTCAGTCCTATCAACCTTGAATTGTGTGTAAAAAACATTTAGCTCCTCTGGGAGCGATGCAGCAATGTTGGCTGTACTGCTGCATTTCCTCTTGAAGTCTGCAACGGTGTGCAATCCTTGCCGTATGCTTCGTGTGTCATTATCACAGAATTGCGACTGGATTTTGTCCCTGTGTTAGCGTCTCTACGTAAATAATAGTGGCATTCCTTGAGCTCCTGTTGGTCTCCGGAGGCGAAGACTTTATCCCTTGTGCTGAGAGCAACATGCACACAACTATTTATCCAAGGCTTCAAAGTTGGGTAGACCCAGACCAATTTTTGGGGACAATGTCTTCAATGCATTTCCAAATGAAACTTGTGACCACCTCCGTGTATTCAGAGATGTTCTCAGCTCGAAGTACCTCCCAGGTGACGCTATCAAAGCAGTCTTGTAACATTGAGTCTGATTGGCTGGACCAGCAGTGGATGGTATTCACTATGGCCACTTACTGTTTCATTTTCTGCCTGTAGGTGGGTAGGAACAAGGTAGAGGAATGGTTAGACTTTCCAAATGGAGGGCGGAGAAGTGCCTTGTAGGTATTGTGGAAGGGAGGGTAGTAGTAGTCGAGTATGCTTCCTCCCTCTGTGCTCACCTCGATGTGTTGGTAGAACTTTGGGTAAGCTCTGGACAGCGATGATGAAAGCAGCCTCTGGGTGTGTGGTTTCATGGATATTGATGGTTTCACAAAGTTCGCTGAGAGCTGATTGGTATCTGCCTGTAGCGGGATATATACAGCTGTGATAATAACAGACGTGAATTCTCTAGGCAGCCAGAAATGGTGACGTAGCAGCATAAGGTACTCCAGATCCAGGAAGAAAAAGGATTTGAGAGTGTGCGCACTACCTGGGTCGCACCAAGCATTGTTCACCATGAAACATCCTCCCCCACCTTTACTTTTCCCAGAGAGGTCTTTAGACCTGTCTGCTCGGAACACAGAGAATCCAATGGGTTCGATGGCTTGGTCTCGTGTCTCCTACAACAACCAGGTTTTGGTAAAGCATAAGATGTTGCAGTGCTTTGTTTCCTGTCAGTAGAAGATTCTGGCTGTCAGCTCACGCAGCTTGTTGTCCAGGAACTGTACGTTGGCAGGAGTATGCCAGGAAGTGGTGACTGATTGGCCTGCAGTCTTAACTTAACCAAGATACTGGCTGTTCTTCCTCACCTCCGACATTGCTTCCTTGGTAATGCCGGTGTGGTGAATGAACCTCCCGTGGTTCGTGTAAGTAGGGAGTCCCAGTGGTAGAAAGATGGCACGTTATGATTGAATAGGTCCCGTATGGGAGGTTAGTTAGGAAGATTCAGTCGCTAGGTATATGTGGTGAGATAGTAAATTGGATTAGACATCAGCTCAATGGGAGAAGTCAGAGAGTGGTAGTGGAGGATTGCTTCTCTGAATGGAGGCCTGTGACTAGTGGTGTGCCACAGGGATCAGTGCTGGGTCCATTGTTATTTGTCATCTATATCAATGATCCGGATGATAATGTGGTAAATTAGATTAGCAAATTTGCTGATGATACAAAGATTGGAGGTGTAGTGGACAGTGAGGAAGGTTTTCAAAGCTTGCAGAGGGATTTGGACCAGCTGGAAAAATGGGCTGAAAAATGGCAGATGGAGTTTAATACAGACAAGTGTGAGGTATTGCACTTTGGAAGCAAAAACCAAGGTAGAACATACAAGGTAAATGGTAGGGCACTGAAGAGTGCAGTAGAACAGAGGGATCTGAGAATACAGATACAAAATTCCCTAAAAGTGGCGTCTCAGGTAGATAGGGTAGTAAAGAGCTTTTGGTACATTGGCCTTTATAAATCAAAGTATTGAGTATAAAAGTTGGAATCTTATGGTGAGGTTGTATAAGGCATTGTTGAGGCTGAACTTGGAGTATTGTGTGCAGTTTTGGTCACTGAATTACAGGAAGGATATTAATAAGGCTGAAAGAGTGCAGAGAAGATTTACAAGGATGTTGCTGGGACTTGAGAAGCTGAGTTACAGAGAAAGGTTGAATAGGTTAGGACTTTATTCCCTGGAGCATAGAAGAATGAGGGGAGATTTGATAGAGGTATATAAAATTATAATGGGGATAGATAGAGTGATGCAAGCAGGCTTTTTCCACTGAGGCTAGGGGAGAATAAAACCAGAGGTCATGAGTTAAGGGTGAAGGGGGAAAAGTTTAAAGGGACATTAGGGGGGGCTTTTTCACACACTCAGTGTTGAGAGTGTGGAATGAGCTGCCAGATGAAATGGTAAATGCGGGCTCACTTTTAACATTTAGGAAAAACTTGGACAGGTACATGGATGAGAGGTGTATGGAGGGATATGGTCCAGGTGCAGGTCAGTGGGACTAGGCAGAAAAATGGTTCGGCACAGCCAAGAAGGGCCAGTAGGCCTGTTTCTGTGCTGTAATGTTCTATGGTTCTATGGAATGCCATCTTTCCGATGTTCAAAAGAGTCAATCGATCATACCTGATGTGACTTTCAGCTTCTTTTAAGAGAAGTGAAGAAAGAAGTAGAGAGATGAGCAGAAAATTATAATGCCAATTCAGATTACACAACACAGTGCCATCTTGGGCTTATACTCGCTGGAATTTAGAAGAATGCTGGGGAATCCCATTGAAAGCTACCAAATTTTGAAAGGACTAGATAAGGTGGGTGTGGAGCAGATGTTTCCTCTGGTGGGGGTATATAGAACTAGAGGGCACTGCCTCAAAATTGAGGGCAACTTTTTAGAACAGAAGTAAGGAGGATTTTTTTTTAGTCAAAGTGTGGTGAATCTTTGGAATGCTCTGCCATAGCCTGCTGTGGAGGCCAAGACAGTGGGTATATTCACAGCAGAAGTTGATAAATTCATGATGGTTGTGTCATCAAGGGATATGGCGAGAGGTATATGGGGTTGAATGGGATCCGGGATCAGACATGATGAGATGGCTAAGTGGTCTCTAGGCTGAATGGCCTTATTCTGCTCCTATATCTTGTGTTTTTATTGGTTATAGAAACATAGAAAACCTCTGCCTCTGTTTTTCTAAGCTCCATGTACCTATCCAAAAGACTCTTAAAAGACCCTATCATATCCGCCTCCACCACCGTTGCCAGCAGCCCGTTCCACACACTCACCACTCTCTGCATAAAAAACTTACCCCTGACATCTCCTCTGTACCTACTTCCCAGTACCTTAAACCTGTGCCCTCTTGTGGCAGCCATTTCAGTCCTGGGAAAAAGCCTCTGACTATCCACATGATCAATGCCTCTCATCATCTTATACACCTCTATCAGATCACCTCTCATCCTCCATCACTCCAAGGATAAAAAGGCCGAATTCACTCAACCTATTTTCATAAAGATGCTCTCCAATTCAGGCAACATCCTTGTAAATCTCCTCAACACCCTTTCTAAGGTTTCCACATCCTTCCTGTAGGGAGGTGACCAGAACTGAGCACAGTACTCCAAGTGGAGTCTGACCAGGGTCCTATATAGCTGCAACATTACCTCTCAACTCCCAAATTCAGTTGCACGATTGATGAAGGCCGATACACCATATGCCTCCTTCACCATAGAGTCAACCTGCACAGCTACTTTAAGCATCCTATGGACTGGGACCTCAAGATCCCTCTGATCCTCCACACTGCCAAGAGTCTTACCAATAATACTATATTCTGCCATCATATTTGACCTACCAAAATGAACCACTTCATACTTATCTGGGTTGAACTCCATCTGCCACTTCTCAGCCCAGCTTTGATTCCTATCAGTGTCCCGTTGTAACCTCTAACAGCCCTCCACACTATCCACAACACCCCTAACGAGATCGTGGGAACATTTCAATGAAGGGACAAGTGAAGGTTCAAGAGCCTGATGATTGAGGGGTATTACTGTTCCTGAACCTGGTGGTGTAAGTCCTGAGACTCCTGCACCTTCTTCCTGATAGCAGCGGCAAGAAGACAGCATGTCCTGGATGGTGGTGGGTCCCAGATGATTGATGCTGTTTTCCTACGACAGCATTTCATGTTGATATGCTCAGTGGTGGGTAGCACTTTACCCATGTCAGATTGAGCCATATCTACTACTTTTGTAGGATTTTCTGTTCAAGGGCATTGTTGTTTACATACCAGGCTGTGATGCAGCCGGTAAAATATACTCTACACTACACATCTTTCGAAGTTTATCAAAGTTTTAGATATCATGCCAAATCTTGGCAAACTAATGAAGTAGAGGTGCTGTCATGCGTTATCATAATTGCACTTACATGCTGGGTCCAGCAGATGCCCTCCGAAATGATAACACCGATGAGTTTAAAATTGCTGAACCTCTCCACCTCTGATCCTCTAATGAGGATTAGCTCATGGCCCTCTGGTTTCCTTCTCCTGAAGTCAATGTCAAGTCTACAGAATCTGCTTTCTATTCCTCTAAGTATTGAATCCCCTGTCACTACTGCACTCTTCTTCTCCCTGCTTTCCTTCTGAACCACAGAGCCAGACTGTGCCAGAGACCTGGTTGCTGTGGCTTCGCCCTGGTTGGTAGTTCCTACCAACAATATCCAAAAAGGTATGCTTCTTATTGAGGGAATGCCCACGGGTACTCTGTACTGGCTGCATCTTCCCTTTCCCTCTCCTGACAGTCACCCAGCGTACCTGCCTCCTGCAACTTAGGGGTGACTACCTCCCTATAGCTTATATCTGTTGCCTCTTCATTTCTTTATATGAGCCAAATGTCATCCAGTTACAGCTGCAGTTCCTTAAGACAGTCTCTAAGGAGCTGTAGTTCAATTCATTTCATGCAGATGTGGTTATCAGGGAGACTGGAGGCTAACCAAATTTCCCACATCTCAGACAAGGAACCCTGGACCCATTCTCAGTGCACTAGCTATGTATTAACAGAAAAAAAACTTTCAAAAAATGTTTTTACTTACTTAGAACTTGAACTTACCCAAGTCAAATCCGGATGACTCTAATAATGTCCCACTCACACAACGGCTGCTCCGACATTGGCCACTTCGCTTACAGCTCCTTTCCTTTTATTAGCCCCATACTGATTATTGCCCACCAAAAGGAAGCTGAAAGCTCCCAAAACATGCAATATTTTGAGAGCTTTGTAATTTATAGCCACCTGGGGTGAGTTACTTCAGCTATTGTGTACAAGGACTCATTTTGATCCTTTAGCATCAGAGAATATGATGTTGATGCAAGGAGCAGTGCTATTGGAGAAAAACCTCTTCTAAGTTCCTACTGGAGAAGCTGCTTGAGATAACTTCAAACTTTGTGTAGCTGTCACATTGCTCCGAACTTTGAAAACACTTTGTTTAGCTGTCACCATTACGCTGAATTTTGAAATGATTTTGAGTCACTTTGAGTGAACAAATTGCATGGCTAAAGTAGCAAATGAATATGAAAGATGACAAATGGAGTCAGAACATGGGTACAATAGCAAGGCTAGTGTTTATTGCCTAGTATGAATTGACCTGGAGGTAATGAACAATATTCTATAATTACTACAATCTGGGAACTGAAGATAATGTAAAGTCTCACCCTGAAACATTATCCATTTCTCTGCTTTGATAGATATTGTCTGAACCACTAAGTTCCTGTTGCAGCTTGAATTTTATTTCAAATTCCAGTATCAGCCAGAGGTAACAAAACATATTAATGAAAGCAGAGCAGTGGATGTGGCATGTATGGATTTCAGTAAGGCATTTGACAAGGCTCCCCATGGTTGGCTCTTTGATAAGATCATGAAGCATGGGATCCATAGAATCTTGGCTATATGGATTCTGAATTTAATTCTTCTTCCACAATGAGACCACTCTCAGGTTGCAGGACCAACACCTCATATTCCATCCAGGTAGCCTCCAATCTGGCAGCATTAACAGTAGATTTCTCTAACTTCTCACCACCTCCAACCCCGCTCTTTTTTCCATTCACTATTCTGGCTCTCCTCATACCCCTACTCTTCTCCTCACTTGCCCATCACCACCTCTTCTTTCCCATGGCCCACCACCTTCATCATCCACCTCCACCTATCACCTCTAAGCTTCTCATTTCATTTCCCCTTCCCCACCGACCCAGTTTTCCTCTCACCTGGTTTCATTTATTACCTGCCAGCTTGTACTCCTTCCCCTCCCCTCACCTTCATATTCTGCCATTTTTCCCCATCCTATCTAGTCTTGATGAAAAGTCATGAACCGAAATGTCAACTATTTATTTCCTCCATTGATGCTGCTTGACCTGCTGAGTTCCTCCAGCATTTCATCTGTGTTGTTGTCAATCGGTTGCCGACAGAAGTCAGAGGTAACAGTAAATTGGTGATCAGTGGTGATCTATTCTGGGACCTCTGCTCTTTGTGATTTTATAGATGACTGGGATGAGGATGCATAGAAGGTGGGTTAGTAAGCTTACAAATGACACAAAGATTTCTGGTGGGGTGAATAGTGTAGATAATTGTCCTATGTTACTGCAGGATATAGACAGGATGCAGAGCTGGGCAGAGAAGTGTCAAATGGAGTTCAAACTAGAAAACTGTGAAGTGGTATATTTTACAAGATTAAAGGCAGAGTGCAAAGGTAATGACAAGATTCTTTGCATTGTAGTGAAACATAGGGATTTGGGGCTTTAAGTCCATAGATTCCTCAAAATTGCTGCACAATTTAATGTGACATTGCTGACAGATGGTAATCTCTTTTACAAGCTACTGCCTGTTATGCCACTGGCAGTTAAGGAAGCAAATGTTTCTGTAACAATTTTTTTTGTTCTGTTAGTTGTTAGCCCTGAGCTGAACCCCTGAACCTGGAGGACCGATGGACAACACTTTATCTGGCCTTTACCCTTTGACCTGTTTGACATGAGTGACCCTACCAAGAGTCGAAACACAAGGCCCTGTCTCCAGCCAACAAATCTCTCCAGGTCTTTGAGGCACATAAACCTCCAAACTCTATGACAACATTGTCGTTTTTTTTGGATAGCACAACTTAATTGGGTAGTTAAAAAGGTGTATGGTGTGTTAGCCTTCATTTCTCAGGAGACTGAATTGAAGAGCCATGAAGTAATGTTGTAGCTCTGTAAATCCCTGGTCACACTTGGAATATTGTGTTCAATTCTGGTCACCTCTTTATAGGAAGGATGTGAAAACTCTAAACAGGATAGAGACATACAATCGTACAGTCATAAAAGAGTACAGCATAGAAACAGATCCTTCAGCACATCTGGTCGGTGCTGAACCATTTAAACTGCCTACTCCCATCAACCTGCACCCAGACCATAGCCCTTCATACCCCTACCATCCATGTACCTATCGAAACTTCTCTTGAATGTTGAAATCAAGCTCATGTGCGTCACTTGGGCTGACAGCTCATTCCACACTCTCATGGCCCTCTGATTGAAGAAGTTTCTCCTCATGTTCGCCTTAAACTTTTTACCTTTCACCCTTAACCCATGACTTCTACTTGTTGTCCCACCCAAGCTCAGTCGAAAAACCCTGCTTGCATTTTCCCTATCTATACCCCTCATTATTTTGTATACCTCTATTAAATCTCCTCTCAATCTTCTACATTCCATGGAATAAAGTCCTAACCTATGCAATCTTTCTATATAGCTCAGGTACTCCAGTCCCAGCACATCCTTATAAATTTTCTCTGTACTCTTTCAATCATATTCACAACTTTCCTGTAGTTAAATGACCAAAAGGGTGCACAATCCTCCAAATTAGGCCTCACCAATGTCTAAAACAACTTCAACATAACATCCCAACTCCTGTAATCAATACAATGATTTACAAAGGCCAGTGTGCCAAAAGCTTTCCTTACAACCCTATCTACTTGTGATGTTCAAAGAATTATGACCTGTATTCCCAGATCCCATTGTTCTACAGCACTCCTCTTTGCCTTACTGTTCACTGTGTAAGTCCTACCAAGATTGGTGGTCCTACTGAAGTGTAACACCTCGTACTTGTCTGCATTAAATTCCATCTGCTATCTTTCAGCCCATTTCACCAGCTGGTCCTGATACTGTTGCAAGCTTCGGTAGTCCTTCTCACTGTCCACTACACTCCCAAACTTGGTGTCATTCGCAATTTGCCAATCCAGTTAACCACTTTATCACCCATATCATTGATATAGAAGACAAACAACAAAAGATGCAGCACTGATCCCTGAAGCTCACCAATTAGTCACAAGCTTCCAGCCAGAGACATAACCATCTACAACCACTCTTTGGGTTCTCCCAAAAGGCAATAAGACATAGGAGCAGGATCAGGCCATTCAGCCCATCAAGTCTGCTCCACCATTCCGTCATGGCTGGCCCCAGTTCCCACTTAACCCCTTCCCACTTAACTTGCCTTCTCACCATATCCTTTGATGCCCTGACCCATCAGGAAATTATTGACTTCCACTTTAAATATACCCGTGGATTTGGACTCCACTGCAGTCTGTGGCAGAGCATTCCACAGATTCACCACTCTCTGACTAAAAAAAGTTCCCCCTTATCTCTGTTCTAAAAGGTCACCCCCCCCCCCAATTTTGAGGCTCTGTCCTCTAGTTCTGAACACTGCCACCATTGGAAATATCCTCTCCACATCCAACTTATCTAGTCCTTTCAACATTCGGTAAGTTTCAGTGAGATCCTTCCATATTGTTCTAAATTATAGTGCGTATAGGCCCAAAGCTGCCAAATGCTCCTCATATGTTAATCCCTTCATTCTCAGAAACATCCTCATAAACCTCCTCTTGAGCCTACAGGGGGAAAGGCTATTTTAGATTAGGTGTTGTGTAATAACTCAGATCTTATCAGGGAGCTTAACATAAAGGAATACTTAGGAGGCTGTGATCATAATATGTTCAATTACATCAATAAATCTTGTTACAGCTAATGTACATTATGGTCAAACTCTCAGATGGTGCATCACTCCATAACTTCAGACTTAGTAGTTTACAGTTATAGAACCATAGAACATTACAGCACAGAAACAGGCCTTTTGGCCCTTCTTGGCTGTGCCAAACCATTTTTCTGCCTAGTCCCACTGACCTGCACCTGGGCCATATCCCTCCACACCCCTCTCATCCATATACCTGTACAAGTTTTTCTTAAATGCAAAAGTGAGCCGGCATTCACCACTTCATCTGGCAGCACTCTCCCACCACTCTCTGTGTGAAGAAGCCCCTCTTAATGTTCCCTTTAAACTTTTCCCCCTTCACCCTTAACCCCTGACCTCTGTTTTTTTTCTCCCCTAGCCTCAGTGGAAAAAGCCTGCTTGCACTCACTCTATCGATACCCATCATAATTTTATACACCACTATCAAATCACCCCTCATTCTCCTACGCTCCAGGGAATAAAGTCCTAACCTATTCAACCTTTCCCTGTAACTCAGTTTCTCAAGTCCCAGCAACATCCTTGTAAACCTTCTCTGCACTCTTTCAACCTTATTAATATCCTTCCAGTAATTAGGTGACCAAAACCGCACACAATACTCCAAATTCGGTCTCACCAACGTCTTGTACAACCTCACCATAAAATTCCAACTCTTATACTCAATACTTTGATTTATAAAGGCCAATGTACCAAAATCTCTCTTTACGACCCTATCTACTTGTGACACCACTTTTAGAGAATTATGTATCTGTACTCCCAGATCCCTCTGTTTTACTGCCCTCCTCAGTGTCCTACCATTTACCTTGTATGTTCTACCTTGATTTGACCTTCTGAAGTACAATACCTCACACTTGTCCGTATTAAACTCCATCTTCCATTTTTCAGCCCATTCCTCCAACTGGTCCAAATCCCTCTGCAAGCTTTGAAAACCTTCCTCACTGTCCACTACACCTCCAATCTTTGTATCATCAGCAAATTTGCTGATCCAATTTACCACATTATCATCCGGATCATTGATATGGATGACAAATAACAATGGACCCAGCACTGATCCCTGTGGCACACCACTAGTCACAGGCCTCCACTCAGAGTAGCAATCCTCCACTACCACTCTCTGGCTTCTTCCATTGAGCCAATGTCTAATCCAATTTACTACCTCTCCATGAAAACCTAGTGACTGAATCTTCCTAACTAACCTCCCATGCAGGACCTTGTCAAAGGCCTTACTGAAGTCCATGTGTACAACATACACTGCCTTCCCTTCATCCACCTTATAACCATATAACAATTACAGCACAGAAACAGGCCATCTCGGCCCTTCTGTCCATGCCGAACGCTTACTCTCACCTAGTCCCACTGCCCCCACTCAGCCCATAACCCTCCATTCCTTTCCTGTCTATATACCTATCTAATTTTACTTTAAATGACAATATCGAACCTGCACTACCACTTCTACTGAAAGCTCGTTCCACACAGCTACCACTCTCTAAGTAAAGAAATTCCCCCTCATGTTACCCTTAAACTTTTGCCCCCTAACTCTCAACTCATGTCCTCTTGTTTGAATGTCCCCTACTCTCAATGGAAAAAGCCTATCCACATCAACTCTATCTATCCCCCTCATAATTTTAAATACCTCTATCAAGTCCCCCCTCAACCTCCTACGCTCCAAAGAATAAAGACCTAACTTGTTCAACCTTTCCCTGTAACTTAGGTGCTGAAACCCAGGTAACATTCTAGTAAATCTTCTCTGTACTCTCTCTATTTTGTTGATATCTTTCCTATAATTCGGTGACCAGAACTGTACACAATACACCAAATTCAGCCTTACCAATGTCTTGTACAATTTTAACATTACGTCGCAACTCCTATACTCAATGCTTTGATTTATAAAGGCCAGCATACCAAAAGCTTTCTTCACCACCCTATTTACATGAGATTCCACCTTCAGGGAACTATGCACCATTATTCCTAGATCACGCTGTTCTACTGCATTCTTCAATGCCCTACCATTTACCATGTATGTCCTATTTGGATTATTCCTACCAAAATGTAGCACCTCATACTTATCAGCATTAAACGCCATCTGCCGTTGTTCAGCCCACTCTTCTAACTGGCCTAAATCTCTCTGCAAGCTTTGAAAACCTACTTCATTATCCACAACGCCACCTACCTTAGTATCATCTGCATACTTACTAATCCAATTTACCACCCATCATCCAGATCATTAATGTATATGACAAACAACATTGGACCCAATACAGATCCCTGAGGCACACCACTAGTCACCGGCCTCAAAATTTCACCTTTAAATGACCGCCATATCTCTATTACATCCTTCCCATAAAACAAATTGTCCCAATCGGCTCCTTCTGAATCCTTTCGCATCTCCTCAAAGTTAGCCTTTCTCCAATCAAAAATCTCAACCTTGGGTCCAGTCCTATCCTTCTCCATAATTATATTGAAACTAATGGTATTGTGATCACTGGACCTGACGTGCTCCCCAACACATACCTCCGTCACCTGACCTATTTCATTCCCTAATGGAAGATCCAACACTGCCCCTTCTCTAGTCAGTACCTCAATGTTTGTTGCAAAAAACTATCCTGCATACATTTTACAAACTCCAAACCATCCATCCCTTTCCTGGTAACTTCCTCGAAAAGCTCTAATAGATTGATTGATTAAACATGACCTACCACACACAAAGCCATGCTGACTTTTTCTAGTAAGTCCCTGTCTATCCAAATACTTGTAGATCCTATCTCTTAGTATTCCTTCTAATAATTTACCTACTACCGATGTCAAACTTACCGGCCTATAATTTCCTGGCTTACTTTTTGAGCCTTTTTTAAACAACGGAACTACATGAGCTATCCTCCAATCCTCCGGCACCTGACCCGTGGATATCGACATTTTAAGTATTTCTGCCAGGGTCCCTGCAATTTCAATACTAGTCTCCTTCAAGGTCCGAGGGAATACCCTGTCAGGTCCTGGGGATTAATCTACTCTGATTTGCCTCAAGACAGCAAGCACCTCCTCCTCTTTAATCTGTGTAAGTTCTATGACCTCCCTATTTGTTTGCCTTGTTTCCATAGACTCCATTCCAGTTTCCTTAGTAAATATAGATGCAAAAAACCCATTTAATATCTTTCCTATTTCTATTGGTTCCATACATAGCCAACCACTCTGATCTTCGGAGGACCAATTCTATCCCTTACTACTCTTTTGTTCTTAACATACCTGTAAAAGCTCTTGGGATTATCCTTCACCCTGACTGCCAAAGCAACCTCATGTCTTCTTTTAGCCCTCCTAATTTCTTTCTTAAGTATTTTCTTACTCTTTTTATACTCCTCAAGCATCTTATTTCCTCCCTGTTGCCTATACATGTTATACATCTCTCTCTTCTTCTTTATCAGAGTTCCAATATCCCTCGAGAACCAAGGTTCCTTATTCTTATTCATTTTGCCTTTAACCCTGACAGGAACATACAAACTCTGCACTCTCAAAATTTCTTCCTTGAAGGCCTCCCACTTACCAATCACATCCTTGCCAGAGAACAACCTGTCCCAATACACGCTTTTTAGATCCTTTCTCATTTCTTCAAATTTGGCCTTTTTCCAGTTTAGAACTTCAACCCGAGAACCAGGTCTATCTTTATCCATGATCAAGTTGAAACTCATGATGTTCTGAACATTGGAACCAAGGTGTTCCCCTACACACACTTCCGTCACCTGCCCTAACTCATTTCCTAATAGGAGATCTAATATTGGATCCTCCCTAGTTGGTACATCTATATATTAATTTAGAAAACTTTCCTGAACATATTTCACAAACTCTAATCCAGCTAGACCTTTAACAGTATGGGAGTCCCAATCAATGTGTGGAAAATTAAAATCCCCTACAATCACAACTTTCTGTCTCCTGCAGTTGTCTGTTATCTCTCTGCAGATTTGCTCCTCCAATTCTCGCTGACTATTGGGTGGTCTCTAATACAACCCTATTAATGTGGTCATACCTTTCCTGTTTCTCAGCGCCACCCATATGGCCTCAGTGGACAAGTCCTCTAATCTGTCCTGCCGAAGCACTGCTGTAATATTTTCCCTGACTAGCAAAGCCACCCCCCCCCCCCACCCTTCATCCCTCTGCCTCTATCACGTCTGAAACATCGGAATCCTGGAACATTGAGCTGCCAGTCCTGCCCCTCCTGTAGCCAAGTTTCAGTAATGGCTATGATGTCATAATTCCATGTGTCAATCAGGCCCACAATACTCCTCACATTGAAGTATACACACCACACAAGATTATTACCACCACACACAACCTTACTATTTGTGATTTTGCATGAACTACTAACAACGTTTATTTTTAGCCCCGTTCCACTATCTACTCTGGCACTCTGGTTCCCATCCCCCTGCAAATCTAGTTTAAATGAACCTCAGAATCTTGCTCTGCCATATTATGTTATGAATTAGTAGTCTGTACAATATAGTAAATATTCTCACCGTCCAATGCACAAAAACATATCTGGCATATTAATAATGAATATAATACTGTCTCTGTATACAGTTGTACAAAACATCTTAAATTCTCTATACAATTGAGTATCTTAAATATCACACTATAAAATTGCATAAACCATCTGAAACACTACAGTGTGGAGTAATTTTCACACTGTGTAATGTAATAAATCTCTCACATTCTCTACATATTGTAGAATAATATCAGACACATGCTGGTAAATTAATGCACTCTGCAAAATACAGCACCTTAAATTTCAGACACATTTAAACAGGTTATAACACTTTGTGAAAACATATGGAGTAATATATCTAATAGACACCCTGAACAAGCATCTTCTTAGACTATTCATCTGGACACTCCCTAAATGCTGTCAGTTATCCAGCTTGCATCAGACTCCCAGTGGATTCCAAGGTACTCATCATTCAGTGGGTGAAGAATGTCCCCTTCATATCCATAAACCATAAGACCATAAAATATGAGCAGTTTTAGACCATTTGGCCAATTGAGACTTCCTGCCATTTTTTCATGGCTGATCCAATTTTCCTCTCAACTTCAATCTCCTGTCTTCTCCCCGTATCCCTTCCTGCCCTGTCCAATCAAGAATCTATCAACCTCTTGAATATACATAAAACATGGCCTCCACAGCTGCCTTTGGCAAAAAATTCCACTGATTCACCACTCTCCGGCTAAAGAAATTCCTCCTCATCACCTCTAGGTCTCCTCTCACTTATTTTCGATCTATGCCTTCTGGTTCTATCTATTTTCAGTTCATTTCGACAATGCATCAATCTCTCTCTGCAGCCTAAAAATGCCTTCCACACTATTAACAACTCCAGTAATCTTCATGTTATCTGTAAAATGATTGATCATACTAACCATATCCTTATCCAGACCATTCACATACTGTTTATTACAAATAGCAACATCCCAAAGTCCAATCCTTGGTACACCACTAGTCATGAGAATCCAATGGCAAAAACAACTCTCTACCATCATGTTTGTGTTACGAGGTAGTGGAGACAAATGTTACAGAGACAATTAAGAAGCTCTTAAATAAATGTGCAGAGAATGGGGGGTATGGACTTGTGTAAACACAAGGCATTAGTTTATTAAGGCTTTTAATTTCTAGTTTAATTACATTGACACAAGTTCCTTTGATAAAGAGGCCAGTCTTGTGCTGTATTGTTCTATTGACCAAGCTAATTTTGGATAAGTTGCCAAGGTGTTCTGGATCCAATAGGCCTAATTATTAGAACCAGTCTCCCATGTGAGACCTTGTCAAAGGCTTTACTATACTTCATATAATTCACAACTGCACTCTGCCTTCATCAATATACTTTATGTCTTGATAGAATTCAGCTGAATTGCTCAGACAGGATCTACCCTTGACAAGCCCATGCTGACTGTCTTTGAATAGTCTCTGCTTTTCCAGGTGATCATTAATCCTTCCCTCAGCATGTTTTCCTATCCCGTTCTTGAACACTAGTACCGTGCTTGCTGTCTTCTAGTCATCCTGTACCTCACTTCCAGAAAATCTCAACCACAGCATCAGCAATTCTGTACCTCCCACTGCAGACTGCGATAAATCACATGAAGTCCTAGGGACTGATCCACCTTCCAGCTCACTCAGCATTGAGTGTTATGTTTTGTAACTGCAGAAACTAATTGAAAGAAGAACACAGGAACTGGGATGCACGTGCTTAATTTCTCTTCAGTGTGCTGCTCACATATGATGTGGTGGCCCAGTGACACTTGCCATTCACGTACTTCATATAGATAACTCTAAATTAATCATATAAACCAGCAAAGAATGCTTAATCAAAGAATATATTTACAGTATTACTGAAACATTCTACACACTACACTACTCACTGCTTAGCTATAAACTCCAACTCAATATAGAATACATCTCAACTCAAATATCTAACATATTGCTCTGTAGTTATCATACATATATATAGCTAGGATGCCTAAGGCTTTTGCACAGTACTGTATTTTTCAACATGAAACGTAGAATGAGTTTGTAAATCTGGCAGCAGAAAAGAATGTTGGGAATGGCGAGGGTGGAGAGCACCACAGGAGGGCTATGGGACAGGTGGAAGAGGAGTGCCAGGAGCTGGATATGACACATGTACAGACACACCTAACACTGAGATACTAGGCAGGGTTATTTGATTCCAAACATTTGGTTTTTGATCATTACAGAATGTCGCTTTGGTGGTTCCCACTCCCTGCTCTTTCCCTGCCCCTTTTCCCAATCACTCAAATATGTCATGAAATTTGTTTTCTTTTGTGGCAATAGTACAATGCAATACATAAAATTACTACAGTACTGTGCAACAGTCTTAGGCACCCTAGCTGTATGTATGTACCTAAGACACTTTTGCACACTATAAACATCTACAGCATAGTAAATTTTAAATCGTCCCCTTTAAGCCTAAACATTTAATTGCTGTGGAGGATTTCTTACTCCTGTGGGATAACGTCTTTCCTGAGAAAGGAGATCACTCCACTAGGCAGGTGAGACTAGCTGCTGTGAAAAAATCTCAGGTTCTGGGCCTCCTCCATAGTGGTTGGCTCTGGGACTGCACGAAATGGTTCTGACAACTCTGGACACCTTGCCTCGGGACGTGTTGGCATTCTGAACATTTCATAGCAAGTTATTCGATCTGCTGATCTACCCAGGTCACCAGATAAAGCTTCAAGCTTATGCTTTAACTTTGACCACACCTAAATGACCGGCATGTGGTTCTTCCAACAGTTTAGCTTTCAAATGGAATGGTACAACTCTCCCTCTCCGCATAAAGCAACCCCCATCTAGGGCAAGTTCATCCCAGCACTAGTAAAAGTGGAGAAACTGGAATTTCTGCTGCAACTTCTAGCCATTTCAGGTGACTATGTAGTCCTGAGACAATGCTGAGTCTTTTCTAGTTTCCCTTTGGATCATCTTTGCTGTAATAGGGACATTACTTTGAGGAGTGTCCTCTTTTGTAAATTTTTTCAGGTGTTTGCTTTAACAAGGGTAAGCAGGATAATCCAGCAGCATTTCCATGATTAGTTCTCATCTTGAATTCGATCTTGTAATTGTGTCCTCCAAGAAACAGAGCCCATCTCTGTATTCATGGTGCCAATGTTAGTGGATCAATCCTCTGTGGATTGAACATGGACACCAGTGGTTGATGATCATTAATGAGGGTAAATTCCCTCCCATACAAGTACTGTTTGAAATGTTTTACACCCCAAACCAGACTCAAGGTCTCTCTGTCAATCTGTGCATAAATTTTCTCTGCAGCGGTAAGAGAACATGATGAAAAGGCTATGGAGTGTTCACTTCCATCACTCATAATGTGTGACATGACTGCAACTTTACCATAAAGTAAGGCATCACAGGCAAGCTTCACTGGATGATTATGGATCATAATGTGTGAGTACAGTGTCTGACATCACCACTTACTTCGCCATTTGGAAAGCCACATCACACTGCTTTGTCCATTGCCACTTCTTCCCGATCTGTCTTAATGAGTCAGTGGGTGGAGACAGTCACCACATTTGGCAGGAACCTGTTATTGTAATCGACAAATCCTAAAAAGGACGGTAACTGTGAAATGTCATTGGCCTTGAGGCATCCACCACTACTTGAATTTTCTCAGCACACTTATGTGCAGGAAGGCACAGAGTCGACTGTACTTCCTAAGAAGGTTGGCGTCATTCAATGTCTGTAGTGAGATGCTGAAGATGTTCTATAGGTCAGTTGTGGAGAGCGCCCTCTTCTTTGTGGTGGCGTGTTGGGGAGGAAGCATTAAGAAGAGGGATGCCTCACGTCTTAATAAGCTGGTAAGGAAGGCGGGCTCTGTCGTGGGCAAAGTACTGGAGAGTTTAACATCGGTAGCTGAGCGAAGGGCGCTGAGTAGGCTACGGTCAATTATGGATAACTCTGAACATCCTCTACATAGCACCATCCAGAGACAGAGAAGCAGTTTCAGCGACAGGTTACTATCGATGCAATGCTCCTCAGACAGGATGAAGAGGTCAATACTCCCCAATGCCATTAAGCTTTACAATTCTACCGCCAGGACTTAAGAACTTTTTAAAAGCTATTATTAATGCTTTTTGAGATAGTGATTTAGATGCATATCATATTTTTTACTGAGTTAAGTATTGTATGTAATTAGTTTTGCTACAACAAGTGTATGGGACATTGGAAAAAAGTTGAATTTCCCCATGGGGATGAATAAAGTATCTATCTATCTATCTATGTAATGCTTGTGCATCATTTACCACAGTAAGTGATGCTTGGTTTGAAGAATTCACACTTCGCCTCATGCTATGAGCTCTTAAACTTCTAATCTTTTTAACACTGTCTTGAGATTTTTTGGAGATCTTCCTTGTCGTCTTCACTGGTAACAATGATATCATCCAGATAACACCGAGTGCCTGGGCAACCTTGCAGCATTTGCTCCACAGCTTTCTGCCAGAGTGCAGGTGCAGATGCTACTCCAAAGATAAGACTATAATAGCAATAAAACCTTTTGTGAGTTTGGACTCTTTATCAGTAGGTAGGCCTCAGCTAAGTCCACTTTGCTGAAGTGTTTCCCCCCAGAAAGGTTTACAAATATATCCTCTATCGTGGGCAGAGGGTATTGATCTACTTTCAGTACTGAAATTGATTATCAGAGAATGTTCAAAGCCAGTGCAGACTACTAAATGCAGTGTAATCATACTTTCTCTCTCACATACTCTCACAAACACACACACACAGTGTGATGCATATAATCGGATTCAACCTATATACAGTAATCTACAATAGTACCAATAGTATAACATGTAATAAACCTCAAGCACTGTAGTGTATAATAAATGTCACACACTCACTCTGAAATACTGCAAGCAATTATCCATGTCAAACACATTCAGAGCAAAATACTGACATCATTCACTTTGACAAAAAATGAAAAACTATACCCTAAAACACTGGGTGCTGGTTATATTTTTAAGAGAAAATCTTTTTGTCTCCCAAGCATAAAACAAAAATTCTAATGCTACTGTTAGTACTCTGTGGATGGTTTGACTTCAACTACAGTGCACAATGCGGTCATTCATTGAATTTTCTCTAAGCAGATATGGCCAGCAGGTGTACCTTAGGAATGTAGGCATAGAATAACAATGGTCTGGGCCAATATATGTTCAAAAATTGTGTAACCCTTTCCCTGGAACATGAAGAAACTAGTAGGAAGTGTCTAGAAATACAACCCATGCTGAACAGGTGCTGATACACACAAATTTAAATGCATAAAAAGGTATGGCCATGGTGTATCAACAACACATTCATATAGACTTACTGGGAGAGAGTTGGGCTGTGTCTAATAAGATATAGAAATTTCTTGCTCAGCACTCCCTCAGGATGCTTAAGTGAAGATTACTTGTTTTCAGTCTAAAATTTTGACAAGTAGATGATGTTTTCCATATGTCTTTTAACATAGAGTCACCTTATATCAGTAGATTCTGCATGGTCTTGGCAGAGTGTTCATCCTCTCTCACTCTCTTCCTCTCCCTCCTCCCCCTCCCCTCACCCTCCTCCCCCCTCTCTCTCCCTCTTGGAATATTGTGAGCAGAGATTGATAGATTCTTGATTGGTCAAGGCATGAGGGGATCCGGGGAGAAGGTAGGAGATTGGGGCTGAGAGGAAAATTGCATCAGTCATAATGAAATGGTGGAGATGGAGAGAGCATACTCTCTTCCAAGACTATGTAGAAGAGGAACTCTACACCTGGTAGGGTGGCGGGAGAATGAGGTGAGGGCAGACATACGTGAAATGGAAGAGATGCAGTTGGGGTCTTGTCGTCACTTACCACCTCACCAGCTTCTACATCCAGCACATAATTCTCCAGAACATCTGCTGTCTCCAGCGGGATCCCACTACCAAGCACATCTTTCCCTCCCCTCCCGCCTCCACCCTGCTTTCTGCTTTCCACAGGTTTTGCTCTCTATGCTACTCCCTTGTCCATTTGTCCCTCTCCACTGATCCACTGATCTCCTTCCTGGCTCCAGGTATCCTTGCTAGCAGAACAAGTGATACACCTGCCCCTACACCTCGCCCCTCACTACCATTCAGTGCCCCAAACAGTCCTTCCAGGTGAGGTAACACTTCACCTGTGAGTGTCTTGGAGTCATCTACTGTATCCAGTGCTCCTGATGTGGCCTCCTCTATATCCGTGAGGCTTGACTCAGATTGAGAAATCACTTCACCAAGCACCTACGCTCCATCCACCAGAAAAAGTGGGATCTCCCAATGGCCACTCATTTTAATTCCACTTCCCAATTCCATTCTGACATGTCAGTCCATGGCTTCCTCTACTGTTGCACTGAGGCCATACTTAGATTGGAGGAGCAACACCGTATCTTCTTCAGGTAGCCTCCAACCTAACAGCATGAACATGGATTTCTTGAACTTCTGGTAATGCCAACCCCGTCCCATTTCACCACTCCTCATTTCCATTTCCATCTTTCACCTTGCCTCCTTATCTGCCTATCAGCTCCATCTGATGCTCCTCCCCATTTCTTTCACTAATCAATTATCACTAATCAGTAGAGACCCAGAGCCATCAAACATTCTTCATATGATAACCCTTTCATTCCTGGAATCATCCTTGTGAACCTCCTCTGGTCCCTCTCCAATGCCAACACATCTTTTCTAAGATAAGAGGACCAAAACTGTTCAGAACACTCAAGGTGAGGCTTCCCCAGTGCCTCATAAACCCTCAGTGTCACATCCTTGCTGTTGTATTCTGGACCTCTTGAAATGAATGCTAACATGGCATTTGCCTTCCTCACCACCGACTCGCCCTGCAAGTTAACCTTCAGGGTGTTCTGCACAAGGACTCCCAAGTCCCTTTGCATCCCAGATTTTTGGATTTTCTCCCCATTTAGAAAACAGTCTGCACATTTATTTCTACTACCATGCATTTTCCAACATTGTATTTCATTTGCCACTATCTTGCCCATTCTCCTAATCTGTCTAAGTCCTTCTGTATCCTACCTGTTTCCTCAACACTACCTACCCCTCCACCAATCTTCATATCATTTGCAAACTTGGCAACAAAGCTATCGAGGAACGACTGTATAGGCATGTGGACATCAGCGAGTTAGACCACGTGAAGAGTTTAAAAAGAAGACAGCTTTAAAGAGCAGGCACCAGAAGAGTAGATGACGGAGTAGAGGGAGACAGAGTAGGTGGGCTTTGGCTCAACGAGGCTTCAGCGATAATGGGTCGAGGTCAGTTAAGTTACTTGTGAGAAATAGAAAGAATACGGTGTTCTGTACTGGGTGTCAGATGCGGGATGTCCGGGAGGCTGCATCTGTGCCGCAGCTCCTTAGGTATCAGGTTAGGGAAATGGTCATTTCTTCGGCAGTTTAAACGGGGCATGACTGCGCAAGCACGTGAAGGTCAGCCTCTGAGATCGGTGGGAGAGTTTAAAAAGCATACAGATTAACAGGTGACAGAGTAGAGGGAGACAGAGTAGGAAGGCTTTGGCTCGAGAGGCTTTGGCGAGCAGAAGCTGAGGACGAGCTTGCTCCCAGTGAGGTAAAGCCGGGTAAGCTCCTTTAATTGATCTAATTAGCTTAGGAGCAGGTAATGGAAGCAGCAGTTAGGGAAGTTGAGTGCTCCGTTTGCAGTATGTGGGAAGTCAGGGCGAGCACGATTGTCCCTGATGATTACACCTGAAAAAGGTGCATCCAGCTGCAGCTCCTGACAAACTGAGTTAGGGAACTGGAGCTGGAGCTGGATGAACTTCGGATCATTCGTGAGGCAGAGGCAGAAATAAACAGGAGTTACAGGGAGATAGTCACCCTTAAGAGTCAGGAGACAGGTAGTTGGGTGACTGTCAGGAGAGGAAAGGGAAATAGACAGAATGAGCAGAGCACCCCTGTGGCCGTTCCCATCAATAATAAGTATACTGTTTTGGATACTGTTTTTGGCGACAACCTACCAGGGACAAGTTGCAGTGGTTGCATCTCTGGCACTGAGACTGGACCCTCAGCTCAGAAGGGAAGGAGGAAGAAGAGAAAAGCAGTAGTGATAGGGGGTTCGATAGTTAGGGGGACAGATAGGGGGCTCTGTGGAAGAGATCGAGAATCCTGGATGGTCTGTTGCCTCCCTGGTGCCAGGGTCCGCGATATCGCAGATCGAGTTCACAGTATTCTCAAGAGGGAGGGTGAGCAGCCAGATGTCGTGCTCCATAGAAACATAGAAAATAGGTGCAGGTGTAGGCCACTTGGCCCTTTGAGCCTGCACCGCCATTCAGTATGATCATGGCTGATCATCCTGATGCACCATCAATAACTCTCTGAGACATGAGGCGAGATATCGGCTTTTATTGACTGGAAGAAAGAACAAGCAGCAATTGACCACCATGCTACATCCTGGAGACTGAGAGCAGGGCTCAGGCCTCAATCGCCTTTATACCGGGGTCTGTGGGAGGAGCCACGATCAGTGGGAGGAGGCACAGGAGCAGTCAGCGGGGGGGCGTGTCCAGACAGGTATATGTAGTTCACCACACATCCAACTCAGAACCCTGTACCTGCTTTCTCTCCATACTCCCTGATCCCTTTAGCCACAAGGGCCATATCTAACTTCCTCTTAAATATAGCCAATGAACCACCCTCAACTGTTTCCTGTGGCAGAGAATTCCACAGATTCACCTCTCTCTGTGTGAAGAAGTTTTTCCTCATCTCGGTCCTAAAAGGCTTCCCCTTTATCCTTAAAGTGTGACCCCTCGTTCTGGACTTCCCCAACATCGGAAACAATCTTCCTGCATCTAGCATGTCCAATCCCTTTAGAAGTTTATACCTTTCAATAAGATCCCCCCTCAATCTTCTAAATTCTAGTGAGTATAAGCCTAGTCGATCTAGTCTTTCTTCATATGAAAGTCCTGCCATCCCAGGAATCAATCTGGTGAAACTTCTTTGTACTCCCTCTATGGCAAGAATGTCTTTCCTCAGATTAGGGGACCAAAACTGCACACAATACTCTAGGTGCAGTCTCACCAAGGCCTTGTACAACTGCAGTAGAACCTCCCTGCTCCTGTACTCAAATCCTTTTGCTATGAATGCCAACATACCATTTGCCTTTTTCACTGCCTGCTGTACCTGCATGCCCACCTTCAGTGACTGGTGTCCAATGACACCTAGGTCTCGTTGCATCTCCCCTTTTCCTAATTGGCCACCATTCAGATAATAATCTGTTTTCCTGTTCTTGCAACCAAAGTGGATAACCTCACATTTATCCACATTAATTTGCATCTACCATGAATTTGCCCACTCACCTAACCTATCCAAGTCACCCTGCATCCTCTTTGCATCCTCCTCACAGCTAACACCGCTGCCCAGCTTCGTGTCATCCGCAAACTTGGAGATGCTGCATTTAATTCCCTCGTCTAAATCATTAATATATATTGTAAGGGACTGTAGGGACCAACCTATAAGTCATGTAGGGACCAAAGATGTGGATAGGAAGAAGGAGGAGGTCCTGCAAAGAGAATTTAGGGAGTTAGGTGCAAAGTTGAAGGACAGGACCTCCAGGGTTGCAATCTCAGGATTGCTACCCATGCCATGTGCTAGTGAGGCCAGAAATAGGAAGATAATGCAGCTAAATACATGGCTAAGGAGTTGGTGCAGTAGGGAGGGCTTCATGTTTCTGGATAATTGGGCCTTGTTCCAGGGAAGGTGGGACCTGTTCCGATGGGACAGGTTGCACCTGAACTGGAGGGGGACTAACATCCTTGCGGGAAGGTTTGCTAGCTGCTCCGGGGGGTTTAAACTAGTTTTGCAGGGGGAGGGGAACCAGAGTGTTAGAGCAGATGGTGAGGTGGAGGAGAGCTGCAAGTATAGTGCATGGAGTAAAACCAGATCTAGCATATAAAGAGGCTTTGAGGAAAGAGAAACAGAATAAAGGGTGTAAAGGTAGTAAGGTAGATGGGCTAAAGTGTATGTACTTCAATGCAAGAAGCGTCAGGAACAAAGGTGATGAACTGAGAGCTTGGATACATACTTGGAATTATGATGTCGTGGCCATTACAGAGATTTGGCTGGCACCAGGGCAGGAATGGATTCTCAATATTCCTGGATTTCAGTGTTTTAAAAGGGATAGAGGGGGGGGGAGAAGGGGAGGAGGGGTGGCATTACTGGTCAGGGATACTATAACAGTTACAGAAAGGGTGGGTATTGTAGCAGGATCCTCTTATGCGTCCATATGGCTAGAAGTCAGGAACAGGAAGGGAGCAGTTACTCTATTGGGGGTATTCTATAGGCCCCCTGGTAGCAGCAGGGATAGCGAGGAGCAGATTGGGAGGCAGATTTTGGAAAGGAGCAAAAATAACAGGGTTGTTATCATGGGTGACTTTAACTTCCCTAATATTGATTGGCACCTGATTAGTTCCAATGGATTAGATGGGGCAGAGTTTATCAAGTGCATCCAGGACAGATTCCTGTCACAGTATATTGACAGGCCGACTAGGGGGAATTCCATACTAGATCTAGTATTAGGTAACGAACTGGGTCAGGTCACAGATCTCTCAGTGGGTGAGCATCTGGGGGACGGTGACCACTGCTCCCTGGCCTTTAGCATTATCATGGAAAAGGATAGGATCAGAGAGGACAGGAAAATTTTTAATTGGGGAAGGGCAAATTATGAGGCTATAAGGCTAGACCTTGAGGGTGTGAATTGGGGTGATGTTTTTGTAGGGAAATGTACTATGGACATGTGGTTGATGTTTAGGGATCTCGTGCAGGATGTTAGGGATAAATTTGTCCCGGTGAGGAAGATAAAGTATGGTTGGGTGAAGGAACCATGGGTGACAAGTGAGGTGGAGAATCTAGTCAGATGGAAGAAGGCAGCATACATGAGGTTTAGGAAGCAAGGATCAGATGAGTCTATTGAGGAATAAAGGGTAGCAAGAAAGGAGCTTAAGAAGGGGCTGAGGAGAGCAAGAAGGGGGTATGAGAAGGCCTTGCCGAGCAGGGTAAAGGAAAACCCCAAGGTATTCTTCAATTATGTGAAGAACAAAAGGATAACAGGAGTAAAGGTAGGACCGATTAGAGATAAAAGTGGGAAGATGTGCCTGGAGGCTGTGGAAGTGAGCGAGGTCCTCAATGAATACTTCTCTTCGGTATTCACCAATGAGAGGAAACTTGATGACAGTGAGGACAATATGAGTGAGGTTGATGTTCTGGAGCATGTTGATATTAAGGGAGAAGAGGTGTTGGAGTTGTTAAAATACAAACCCCATTTCCAGAAAAGTTGGGATATTTTCCAAAATGCAATAAAAACAAAAATCTGTGATATGTTAATTCATGTGAACCTTTTACTGACAAAAGTACAAAGAAAAGATTTTCAATAGTTTTACTGACCAACTTAATTGTATTTTGTAAATATACACAAATTTAGAATTTGATGGCTGCAACACACTCAACAAAAGTTGGGACAGAGTTAAAATAAGATTGAAAAGTGCACAGAATATTCAAGTAACACCAGTTTGGAAGACTCCACATTAAGCAGGCTAATTGGTAGCAAGTGAGGTATCATGACTGGGTATAAAAGTAGCATCCATCAAAGGCTCAGTCTTTGCAAGCAAGGATGGGTCGTGGCTCACCCCTTTGTGCCAAAATGCGTGAGAGAATTGTTAGTCAGTTCAAAAGGAACATTTCCCAATGCAAGACTACAGAGAATTTAGGTCTTTCAACATCTACAGTACATAATATTGTGAAAAGATTCAGTGAATTCAAAGACATCTCAGTGCGTAAAGGACAAGGTCAGAAACCACTGTTGAATGCGCGTGATCTTTGAGCCCTCAGGTGGCACTGCCTAAGAAACCGTCATGCTACTGTGACAATTATAGCCACCTGGGATTGGGAGTACTTCGGAAAACCATTGTCACTTAACACAGTCCGTCGCTGCATCCAGAAATGCAACTTAAAACTGTATTATGCAAGGAGGAAGCTGTACATCAACTCTATGCAGAAACGCCGGCGAGTTCTCTAGGCCCGAGCTCATCTCAGATGGACTGAAAGACTGTGGAACCGTGTGCTGTGGTCAGATGAGTCCACATTTCAGCTAGTTTTCGGAAAAAAAGGGGCGTCGAGTTCTCCATGCCAAAGATGAAAACGACCATCCTGATTGTTATCAGCGAAAGGTGCAAAACCAAGCATCTGTGATGGCATGGGTGAGTTGCATGTATGTGAAGGTACCATTGACTCTGAGGCATATATTAGAATTTTAGAGAGACATACGTTTCCATCAAGGCAATGTCTCTTCCCGGGACGTCCATGCTTATTTCAGCAGGACAATGCCAGACCACATTCTGCACGGGCTACAACAGCGTGGCTTTGTAGACACAGAGTGCGTGTGCTTGACTGGCCTGCTGCCAGTCCAGATCTATCTCCTATTGAAAATGTATGGCGCATCATGAAGAGGAGAATCAGACAACGGAGACCACGGATTGTTGAGCAGCTGAAGTCTTATATCAAGCAAGAGTGGACAAAATTTCCAATTGCAAATCTACTACAATTAGTATCCTCAGTTCCAAAACGATTAAAAAGTGTTATTGAAAGGAAAGGTGATGTAACACAATGGTAAACATGCCTCTGTCCCAACTTTTGTTGAGTGTGTTGCAGCCATCAAATTCTAAATTTGTGTATATTTACAAAATACAATTAAGTTGGTCAGTGAAACTATTGAAAATCTTTTCTTTGTACTTGTGTCAGTTAAATAAAGGTTCACATGAATTAACATATTATAGATTTTTGTTTTTATTGCATTTTGGAAAATATCCCAACTTTTCTGGAAATGGGGTTTGTACATTAGGACGGATAAGTCCCCAGGACCTGACGAAATATTCCCCAGGCTGCTCCACGAGGTGAGGGAAGAGATTGCTGAGCCTCTGGCTGGGATCTTATGTCCTTGTTGTCCACAGGAATGGTACCAGAGGATTGGAGGGAGGCGAATGTTGTCCCCTTGTTCAAAAAAGGTAGTAGGGATAGTCCAGGTAGTTATAGACCAGTGAGCCTTACATCTGTGGTGGGAAAGCTGTTGGAAAAGATTCTTAGAGATAGAATCTATGAGCATTTAGAGAATCATGGTCTGATCAGAGACAGTCAGCGTGGCTTTGTGAAGGGCAGATCATGTCTAACAAGCCTGATAGAATTATTTGAGGAGATGACCAAGCATATAGATGAGGATAGTGCAGTGGATGTGATCTACATGGATTTTAGTAAGGCATTTGACAAGGTACCACACAGTAGGCTGATTCAGAAAGTCAGAAGGCATGGGATCCAGGGAAGTTTGTCCAGGTGGATTCAGAATTGGCTTGCCTGCAGAAAGCAGAGGGTCGTGGTGGAGGGAGTACATTCGGATTGGAGGGTTGTGACTAGTGGTGTCCCACAAGGATCTGTTCTGGGACCTGTACTTTTCATGATTTTTATTAACGACCTGGATGTGAGGGTAGAAGGGTGGGTTGGCAAGTTTGCAGATGACACAAAGGTTGGTGGTGTTGTAGATAGTGTAAAGGATTGTCAAAGATTGCAAAGAGACATTGATAGGATGCAGAAGTGGCTGAGAAGTGGCAGATGGAGTTCAACCCGGCGAAGTGTGAGGTGGTACACTTTGGAAGGACAAACTCCAAGGCAGAGTACAAAGTAAATGGAAGGATACTTGGGACTGTGGAGGAGCAGAGGGATCTGGGGGTACATGTCCACAGATCCCTCAAAGTTGCTTCACAGGTAGATAGGGTAGTTAAGAAAGCTTATGGAGTGTTAGCTTTCATAAGTCGAGGGATAGAGTTTAAGAGTCGCGGGGTAATGATGCAGCTCCATAAAACTCTGGTTAGGCCCCACTTGAAGTACTGTGTCCAGTTCTGGTCGCCTCACTATAGGAAGGATGTGGAAGCATTGGAAAGGGTACAGAGGAGATTTACCAGGATGCTGCCTGGTTTTGAGAGTATGCATTATGATCAGAGATTAAGGGAGCTAGGGCTTTACTCTTTGGAGAGGAGGAGGATGAGAGGAGACATGATAGAGGTGTACAAGATATTAAGAGGAATAGACAGAGTGGACAGCCAGTGCCTCTTCCCCAGGGTACCACTGCTCAGTACAAGAGGACATGTCTTTAAAGTAAGGGGAGGGAAGTTCAAGGGGGATATTAGAGGAAGGTTTTTTTTACTCAAAGAGTGGTTGGTGCATGGAATGAACTACCTGAGTCAGTGGTGGAGGCAGATACACTAGTGAAATTTAAGAGACTACTAGACAGGTATTTGAAGGAATTTAAGATGGAGGGTTATATGGGGGGGGGGGGCAGGGTTTAAGGGTTTGCACAACATTGTGGGCCAAATGGCCTGTATTGTGCTGTAATGTTCTTTGTTCAGGGGAAGTGAGGAGGTGATAGATGCTAAAGGCAAGTAGTCACACCAAGGCCTCGGGAGACTGATAAGTGGGTAACAGTCAGGAGAGGGAAGGGCAGGAGTCTGATACTAGGGAGTACCCCTGTGGCTGTCCCCCTTAAGAATAAGCACTCCTGTTTGAGTACTGTCGGTAGGGGGGGGGGAGGAATGGCCTACCTGTGGGAAGCAACAGCAGCTATGCCTCTGGCATAGAGTCTGGCCCTGTGGCTCAGAAGGGTAGGGAAAAGAAGAGGATCGCAGCAGTGTTAGGGGACTCTATAGTTATGGGGGCAGACAGGCGATTCTGTAGACACAGGAAAGAAAAGTGAATGGTAGTTTGCCTCCTGGCTGCCAGGGTCCAGGCCGACATATCCTGAAGTGTGAAGGTGAACATCCAGAGGTCGTGGTACATATTGGCACAAACGACATAGGTAGGAAAAGGGAGGAGGTCCTGAAAACGGACTACAGGGAGTTAGGTTGGAAGTTGAGAAGCAGGACCTCAAAGGTAGTAATCTCGGGATTATTGCCTGTGGCACATGACAGTGAGTATAGGAATAGAGTGAGGTGGAGGATAAATGCGTGGCTGAGGGATTGGAGAGGGGACAGGGATTCAGATTTCTGGATCATTGGGATCTCTTTTGGGGCAGAAGTGACCTGTACAAAAAGGATGGTTTGCACTTGAAACCAAGGGGGACCAATATCCTGGCAGAGAGGTTTGCTAAGGCTACTGAGGAGAGTTTAGACTTGAATCGCTGGGGGGGTGGAACCGAGCTGAAGAGACGGAGGAAGGGGTGGTTAGTTCACAGAAAGAGAAAAATTGTAGGCAGTGTGAGAGGGAGGATAGGCAGGCTATAGAGAAGGGATATGCTGAGACTGATGGTTTGAGATATGTCTATTTTAATGCAAGGAGTATTATGAACAAAGTGGATGAACTTAGAGCGTGGATCGGTACTTGGAGCTATGATGTTGTTGGGAAATGAGCTTGGTCAGGTGTTAGGTCTGTCAGTGGGATAGCATTTTGGAGATAGTGATCACAATTCTATCTCCTTTACCATAGCATTGGAGAGGGATAGGAACAGACAAGTTAGGAAAGTGTTTAATTGAAGTAAGGGGAAATATGAAGCTATCAGGCAGGAACCTGGAAGCATAAACTAGTAACAGGAGGTCTCAGGAAAATGTACAGCAGAAATGTGGCACATGTTTAGGGTATATTTGTGTGATGTTCTGCATAAATCAGAGGGTAAGGCAGTGGATGTAGTCTATATGGACTTCAGCAAGGCCTTTGACAAAGTTCCACATGGAAGGTTAGTTAAGAAGGTTCAGTCGTTAGGTATTAGTGCTGGAGTAATAAAATGGATTCAACAGTGGCTAGATGGGAGATGCCAGAGAGTAGTGGTGGATAATTGTTTATCGGGATGGAGGCCGGTGACTAGCGGGGTGCCTCAGGGATCTGTTTTGGGCCCAATGTTGTTTGTAATATACATAAATGATCTGGATGATGGGGTGGTAAATTGGATTAGTAAGTATGCTGATGATACTAAGGTAGGAGGTGTTGTGGATAATGAGGTGGGTTTTCAAAGCTTGCAGGGAGATTTATGCCGGTTAGAAGAATGGGCTGAACGTTGGCAGATGGAGTTTAATGCTGAGAAGTGTGAGGTTCTACATTTTGGCAGGAATAATCCAAATAGAACATACAGGGTAAATGGTAGGGCATTGAGGAATGCAGTGGAACAGAGAGATCTAGGAATAACAGTGCATAGTTCCCTGAAGGTGGAGTCTCATGTAGATAGGGTGGTGAAGAAGGCTTTTGGAACGCTGGCCTTTATAAATCAGAGCATTGAGTACAGAAGTTGGGATGTAATGTTAAAATTGTACAAGGCATTGGTAAGGCCAAATTTGGAATATTGTGTACAGTTCTGGTCACCGAATTATAGGAAAGATATCAATAAATTAGAGAGAGTGCAGAGACGATTTACTAGGATGTTACCAGGGTTTCAGCACTTAAGTTACAGAGAAAGGTTGAACAAGTTAGGTCTCTATTCATTGGAGCGTAGAAGGTTGAGGGGGGATTTGATCGAGGTATTTAAAATGTTGAGAGGGATAGATAGAGTTGACGTGAATAGGCTGTTTCCATTGAGAGTAGGGGAGATTCAAACGAGAGGACATGATTTGAGAGTTAGGGGGCAAAAGTTTAAGGGAAACACGAGGGGGTATTTCTTTACTCAGAGAGTGATAGCTGTGTGGAATGAGCTTCCTGTAGAAGTAGTAGAGGCCAGATCAGTTGTGTCATTTAAGGTAAAATTGGATAGGTATATGGATAGGAAAGGAGTGGAGGGTTATGGGCTGAGTGCGGGTAGGTGGGACTAGGTGAGATTAAGAGTTCGGCACGGACTAGGAGGGCCGGAATGGCCTGTTTCCGTGCTGTGATTGTTATATGGTTATATGGTTAAATACATTCCAATGAGACAGGGATAGTATGGTAGTGTAGAGGAACCATGGTGTGCAAAGGCTGTTGAAAATCCAGTCAAGAAGAAAAGCTTATGAAAGGTTCAAAAAACTAGGTAATGATAGAGATCTAGGAAATTATAAGGCTAGCAGGAAGAAGCTTAAGAATGAAATTTGGAGAGTCAGAAGGGACCATGAGAAGGCTTTAGCGGGCAGGATTAAGGAAAACCCCAAGGCATTCTAAAAGTATGTGAACAGCAAGAGGATAAAACTTCAGAGAATAAGACCAATCAAGTGTGACAGTGGGAAAGTGTGTATGGAACTGGAGGAGATAGTGGAGGTACAGAATGAATACTTCTGTATTCACTATAGGAAAGAAACTTGATGATTGTAGGGAAGACTTGCAGTGAACTGAAAAGCTTGAGCATATAGACATTAAGAAAGAGAATATGTTAGAACTTTCAGAAAGCGTCAAGTTGGATAAGTCACGGGATCAGACGAGATATAGCCCAGACTACTGTGGGAGGAGAGGGAGGAGATTGCTGAGTCTCTGACAATGATTTTTGCATCATCAATGGGGATTGGAGGGTTGCAGATGTTGTTCCCTTATTCAAGAAAGGGAGTAGAGATAGCCCAGGAAATTATAGACCAGTGAGTCTTACCTCAGTGGTTGGTAAGTTGATGGAGAAGATCCTGAGAGGCAGAATTTATCAACATTTGGAGAGGCATCATCTGATTAGGCATAGCCAGCATGGCTTTGTCAAAGGCAGATTGTGCTTTACGAGCCTGATTGAATTTTTTGAGGATGTGACTAAACACATTGATGAAGATAGAGCAGCAGATAGATAGATAGATAGACAGACAGACATACTTTATTGATCTCGAGGGAAATTGGGTTTTGTTACAGCCGCACCAACCAAGAATAGTGAAGAAATATAGCAATATAAAACCATAAATAATTAAATAATAAGTTAATCATGCCAAGTGGAAATAAGTCCAGGACCAGCCTATTGGCTCAGGGTGTCTGACACTCCGAGGGAGGAGTTGTAAAGTTTGATGGCCCCAGGTAGGAATGATTTCCTATAACGCTCAGTGTTACATCTCGGTGGAATGAGTCTCTGGCTGAATGTACTCCTGTGCCTAACCAGTACATTATGGAGTGGATGGGAGTCATTGTCCAAGATGGCATGCAACTTGGACAGCATCCTCTTTTCAGACACCACCGTCAGAGAGTCCAGTTCCACACCCACAACATCACTGGCCTTACGAATGAGTTTGTTGATTCTGTTGGTGTCTGCTACCCTCAGCCTGCTGCCCCAGCACACAACAGCAAACATGATAGCACTGGCCACCACAGACTCGTAGAACATCCTCAGCATTGTTCAGCAGATGTTAAAGGACATCAGTCTCCTCAGGAAATAGAGACAGCTCTGACCCTTCTTGTAGACAGCCTCAGTGTTCTTTGACCAGTCCAGTTTATTGTCCATTCGTATCCCCAGGTACTTGTAATCCTCCACTGACCCCTTGGATGGAAACAGGGGTCACCGGTGCCTTAGCCCTCCTCAGGTCCACCACCAGCTCCTTAGTCTTTTTCACATTAAGCAGCAGATGATTCTGTTCACACCATGTGACAAAGTTTCCCACCGTAGCCCTGTACTCAGCCTCATCTCCCTTGCTGATGCATCCAACTATGGCAGAGTCATCAGAAAACTTCTGAAGATGGCAAGACTGTGTGTTGTAGTTGAAGTCCAAGGTGTAGATAGTGAAGAGAAAGGGAGACAGGACAGTCCCCTGTGGAGCCCCAGTGCTGCTGACCACTCTGTCTGACACACACTATGCACTTTCCAACACTGTATTCTATCTGCCACTTTTTTGCCCATTCTTCCAATTTGTCTAAGTCCTGCTGCAATCACATTGCTTCCTCAGTACTACCTACCCCGCCACCTATCTTCATATCATCCACAAACTTTGCTACAAAGCCATGAATTCTGTTATTCAAATCATGGACAAACAATGTGAAAAGTAGCAGTCTTAATACTAACCCCTGAGCAACACCAGTAGTCACTGGCAGCCAACCAGAAAAGCCCCCCTTTATTTCCACTCGCTGCCTCCTGCCTGTCAGCCATTCCCCTACCTACACCAGCATCTTTCCTGTAACACCGTAGTATTTTATCTTGTTAAGTACCCTCATGGCACCTTATCAAATGCCTTCTGAAGATCCAAGTAAATAACATCCACTGCCTTCCCTTGTTCACCCTGCTTGTTACTTCCTCGAAGAACTTTAACAGATTCGTCAGGCAAGATTTCCCGTGACAGAAGCCATGCTGACTTTGATTTATTTTCCCCAAATACCCCAAAATCTCATCCTTAATAATAGACTCCAAAACTTTCCCAACCACTGAGTTCAATTAACTGGTCTATAATCTCCTTTCTTTTGCCTTCCTCCCTTCTTAAAATGTGGAGCAACATTTGCAATCTTCCAGTCCACCAGCACCATGCCAGAATCAAATGATTCTTCAAAGATCTTGACCAATGCATCCATTACCTCTTCAGCAACCTCTCCCAGGACACTGGGAAATAGTCCATTTAGTCCAAATGACTTATCCACCTTAAGACTTTTGAGTTTGTCTAGCACTTTTTCCATTGTAATAGCAATGGCATTCACTCCTGTTCCCTGACACTCATGGATCTCTGGCACACTACTTATGTCTTTCACAGTGAACACAGTTGCAAATTACTTATTAAGTTCATCTGCCATTTCTTTGTCCCCCATTACAACCTCACCAACATCATTTTCCAATGGTCCAATATCAATTCACACCTCCCTTTTACTCTTAATAAAACTGAAAAAACTTTTAGTATCTTGCTTGATACGAGGGGTGATTGATAAGTTCATGGCCTAAGGTAGAAGGAGTCAATTTCAGAAAACCTAGCACATTTATTTTTCCTACATTTACACACTTAGTCCAGTGGTCATGGAGCATATGGATCCCTTCTTTGTAGAAGTCAGCGTCTTGGACATCCAGAGGTGGTCCACAGCAGGGGTGATTGATAAGTCCATGGCCGAACGTGGAAGGAGCTGAGTTCTTAACTTCAAACTATCCGCATTTTCACTCAGAGTTGAAGTGCGCGTGCTTGTAACGAGAGCTGTATATCTCATCTCCTTCTACCTTAGGCCACGAACTTATCAATCACCCCTGCTGTGGACCACCTGAAGGTCCAAGACACTCTCTTTACATGCACGTGCAGTTCAACTCTGAGTGATAATACAGAAAGTTTGAAGTTAATAACTCATCTTTTTCTACCTTAGGTCACGAACCTATCAGTCACCCCTGCCGTGGACCACTTCTACAAAGAAGGGATCCATATGCTCCATGACCAGTGGACTAAGTGTGTACATGCAGGAGGGCACTACGTTGAAAAAATAAATGTGATAGGTTTTCTAAAATTGACTCCTTCTACCTTAGGCCATGAACTTATCAATCACCCCTCGTATTGTTGGTTAGTTTGCCCTCATATTTCATCACTTCTCTTTTTAAAACTTTTGTAGTTATTTGCCTTTTGTTGGATTTTTAAAAACTACCAAATCATTCAAATTCCCATTCATTTTTGCTACCTTATATGCCTTTTTCTTGGTTCTTATACAGTCCTTAACGTCCCTTGTCAGCCACGGTTCCCTACCCCAGCCATTTGAGTGCTACCTCTTCTGTGGGACATATCTATCTTCCGCCGTGTAAACTATTCCCAGAAATTTCAGCCATTTCTGCTCTGCCGTCATCCCCGCCAGTATACTCTTCCAAGCCAATTACAAACAAGAGAAAATCTGCAGATGCTGGTAATGTAAGCAACACACACAAAATTCTGGAGGAACTCAGCAGGTCAGTCAGCATTGATGGAAAAGAGTACAGTCAACATTTCAGGCCAAGATCCCTTAGCAGGACAGGACCCCCCTCCAATCCATCTGTTCAAGATCCTCTCTCATGCCTCTGTAATTCCCTTTATTTCTTTGCGATACTGATACATGTAACTTATGCTTCTCCCTCTCAAATTGCAGTATGAATTTAATCATATTATCATCACTGCCTCCTAAGAGTTCCTTTACATTAGGCTTCCTAATATGGGCTGGGTTATTTCACCACACCGAATCTAAGATAGCCTTTCCCAGAGTAGGATCAAGAACAAGCTGCTCTAAAAAGCCATCTCATAGGCATTCAACAAATTCCCTCTCTTGGGATTTGGCACCAACCTGATTTTCCCAAACCCCTTGTATATTGAAGTTCCCCATTACAATTGTGACATTATTCTTATTACATGCCCTTTCAAGCTCCCTTTGCAATCTCAACCCTACATCTTAGCTACTACTAGGATACCTATATATGATTCCCATAATGCTTTTTTAACCTTGCAGTTTCTTAATCCACCCACAAAGATCCAACATTCTCTGACTCTATATCACCTCTTTCTGAAAATGTAATTCCACTTCTTGTTAACAGAGCCACACCACCATCTTTGCCTTCCTGCCTGTCCTTTCGGTGCAAAGTGTATTCTTTGATGTGAAGCTCCCAACTCAGCCACGAATCAGTGGTGCCCAGAACACCATACAGACCAATCTCTAATTGTGCCATGAGTTTGTCCATCTTATTCCAAATGCTATGTGCATTTAATACAGTACCTTCAGTCCTGCATTCTACACTCTTTTGAATTTTGCCTCTGTGATACAATTTAACTCGCTGCTCTGTCTGTATTTGTACTCAGTCATTGACTTTTCCTTCCTTGCATTCATGTTACACCCATCACCTACTTGTAAACCAGCTTGCTCATCCAGAGTTCTATCATACTGGTTTCCATCCCCCTGCCATATCCCAACTCCCAACTGTTCTGGTAAATCTGCCCACAAGAATAATGGAGTCAAGTGCAACTCATCCCTTTGTACAGGTCTCACCTGCCCCAGAAGAGGTCCCAATGATCCAGAAATCTGAATCACTGCCCCTGCTCCTATTCTTCAGCCATGCATTCATCTACCACCTCATTCTATTTCTATCCTCACCGTCACGTGGCACAGTGACATTATACACTTAGATAGGAAAAATGAAGTTGGTGGTGGAATCCATGAGGGCAAATTTCTACAATGCGCACAAAATGGCTTCTTAGAGCAGCTCATGGTTGAGCCCACTAGGGGACCACCTATTCTGGATTGGGTATTGTGCAATGAATCGGAATTTATTTACGAGTTTAAGGTAAAAGAACCCTAAGAGGAAAGTGATCATAATATGATCGAATTCACCCTGAATTTTGAGAAGGAGAAGCTGAGGTCAGATTCATCAGTATTACACTGGAGTAAAGTGGATTACCAAGCAATGAGAGAGAATTTGACCAGAATTGATTGGAAAAGAACACTGACAAGGATGACGGCAGAGCAGCAATGGCAGAAATTTCTGGAAGCAATTCAGAAGCACAGGATACATACAAACCAAAAAGTAAGTATTCTAAAGGTAGGATGATATAACCATGGCTAACAAGAGAAGGCAAAGCCAACAAAAAAGTGAAAGTGAGAGCATATCTGGGGAAAATGAGGAAGGTGCAGGACATGAGTATTCCAAAAATGAACAAATACTCAAATGGTAAAATAGTACAACCGTGGCTAACAAGGGAAGTCAAGCTATTGTGTAAAAAAAAAGCATACAACAAAGCAAAAATTAGTGGGAAGATAGAGGATTGGGAAGTTTTCAAAAACCTACAGACAGCAACTAAAAAATCATTAGAAGGGAAAAAAATGAAATATGAAAGCAAGCTAGCAAATAATATCAAAGTGGATAGTGAAAGTTTTCTCAAGTATGTTAAAAATAAAAGAGAAATGAGAGTGGATATAGAACCGCTAGAAAAGGAGGCAAGAGAAATAATAACAGGGGACAAGGAGATGGCTGATGAACTAAATGAGTATTTTGCATCAGACTTCACTGTGGAAGATACAAGCAGCATGCCTGATGTTGTAGTGTGTGATGGAAGATAAGTGAGTGAAGGTGCTCGAAAAGCTGAAAGACCTAAAGGTACATAGATCAACCAGACCAGAGGAACTGAACCCTAAGGTTCTGAAAGAGGTAGCGTTAGAGATTGTGGTGGCATTAGAAATGATGTTTCAAAAATCATTGGACTCTGGCATGATGCCAGAGCACTGGAAAATTGCAAATGTAACTCCACTCTTTAAGAAAGGAGGAAGGCAGCAGAAAGGAAATTATAGACCAGTTAGCCTGACCTCAGTGGTTGGGAAGATGTTAGAGTCAATTATTAAGGATGAGGTGATGGAGTACTTGGTGACACAGGACAAGATAGTACAAAGTCAGTCTGGTTTTCTTCAGAGAAAATCCTACCTGATGAACCTGTTGGAATTCTTTGAGATTACAAGAAGGATAAATCATGTAGGATCTTTTTCTGGTTGGTTGCCAGTGACTAGCAGGGGTCGATGTTAGGACCACTTCTTTTTACGCTGTATATAAATAATTTAGATGGAATAAATGGATTTGTTGCCAAGTTTGCAGATGATACGAAGATTGGTGGAGGGGCAGGTAGTGTTGAGAAAACAGGTAGGATGCAGAAGGACTTGGACATTAGAAAAATGGACAAGAAAGTGACAAATGAAATACAATGTTGGAAAATGCATGGTTATACAGTCGAAATACATATGCAAACTATTTTCTAAATGGGGAAAAAATCCAGGAATCTGAAATGCAGGGGGACTTGGGAGTCCTTGTGCAGAATACCCTGAAGGTTAACTTGCAGGTTGAGTCAGTGGTGAGGTAGGTAAATGCCATGTTAGCATTCATTTCAAGAGGTCTTGAATGCAAGAGCAAGGATGTGATACTGAGGCTTTATAAGGCACTTGGTGAGGCCTCGCCTTGCGTATTGTGAACAGATTTGGGCCGCTCATCTAAGATATGCTGGGTTTGGAGGGGGTCCAGAAGAGGTTCACAAGGATGATTCCAGGAATGAAGGGGTTACCATATGAGGAACATTTGATAGCTCTGGACATTTGAATTCACTGGAATTCAGAAGGATGAAGGGGGGATTTCATTGAAACCTTTCAGATGTTGAAAGGCCTAGACAGAGTAGATAGAAACATAGAAAACCTACAGCACAATTAAGGCCCTTGGGCCCATAATGCTGACTAGGCTTTACCCATAGCCCTCAGTTTTTCTAAGCTCCATGTAGCCAGCCAGGAGTCTCTTAAAAGACCCTATCATATCTGCCTCCACCGCCGCCGCTGGCAGCCCATTCCACACACTCACCACTCTGCATAAAAAACTTATAACTGACATCTCCACTGTACCTACTTCCAAGCACCTTAAAACCCTGCTCTCTTGTGCTAGCCATTTCATCCCTGGGGAAAAGTCTCTGACTATCCACACAATCAATGCCTCTCATCATCTTATCCATCTCTATCAGGTCACCTCTCATCCTCCATCACTCCAAGGTGAAAAGGCCAAGTTCACTCAACCTATTTTCATAAGGCATGCTCCCCAATCCAGGCAACATCCTTGTAAATCTGTTCTGCACCCTTTCTATGGTTTCCAAATCCTTCCTGTAGTGAGGTGACCAGAACTGAGCACAGTACTCCAAGTGGGGTTTGACCAGTGTCCTATATAGCTGCAACATTACCTCTCGGCTCTTAAACTCAATGCCACAATTGATGAAGGCCAATGCACTGTAGGTCTTCTTAACTAGAGTCAAACTGCGCAGCATCTTTCAGTGTCCTATGGACTTGGACCCCAAGATCCCTCTGATCCTCCACACTGCCAAGAATCTTACCATTAATGCAATATTCTTCCATCATATTTGACCTACCAAAATGAACCAGCTCACACTTATCTGGATTAAACTGCATCTGCCACTTCTCAGCCCAATTTTGCATCTTATCAATGTCTCATTGTAAACTCTGACAACCCTCCACACTATCCACGACATCCCCAACCTTTGTGTCATCAGATTTACTAACCCATCCCTCCACTTCCTCATCCAGGTCATTTATAAAAATCACAAAGAGTAGGGGTCCCAGAACAAATCCTTGAGGCACACCACTGGTCACCAGCCTCCAAGCAGAATATGACCCATCTACAACCACTCTTTGCCTTCTGTGGGCAAGCCAGTTCTGGATCCACAATGCAATGTCCCTTTGGATCCCATGCTTCCTTACTTTTCTCAATAAGCCTGCCATGGGGTACCTTATCAAATGTCTTGCTAAAATCCATATACACTACATCTACTGCTCTACCTTCATCAATGTGTTTAGTCACATCCTCAAAAAATTCAATCAGGCTCGTAAGGCACAACCTGTCTTTCACAAAGCCAAGCTGACTATTCCTAATCATAATTTGCCTCTCCAAATGTTCATAAATCCTGCCTCTCAGGATCTTCTCCATCAATTTACCAATGACTGAAGTAAGACTCACTGGTCTATAATTTCCTGGGCTATCCCTACTCCCTTTTTTGAATAAGGGAACAACATCCATAACACTTCAATCCTCTGGAGCCGCTCCTGTCCTCATTGATGTTGCAAAGATCATTGCCAGAGACTCAGCAATCTCCTCCCTCACTTCCTACAGTAGCCTGGGGTACATCTCATCCAGTCCTGGTGACTTATCCAACTTGATGCTTTCCAAAAGCTCTAGCACATCCTTGTCTTTAATACCTACATACTCAAGCTTTTCACTCCACTGCAAGTCATCCCTACAATTGCCAAAATCCTTTTCTGTAGTGAATACTGAAGCAAAGTATTCATTAAATGCCTTTGCTATTTCCTCCGGTTCCATACACACTTTTCCACTGTCATACTTGATTGGTCCTATTTGCTCATGTCTTATCCTCTTGCTCTTAGCATACTTGTAGAATGCCTTTGTCACAAGGGGACATGGAGATTGGACCCAAATGCAGGACACAGGCACTGAATTACTAGGGGCAGGACAGGAACAACTAAAGGATAGAACAAGATGGTGAGACCATAGCATGCAAAGGTGATCCTGGGGTTCAGAGAGTTCATGGCAAAGGCAGGACCCTGGAGTTCATGGCAAAGGCAGGACCCTGGCTAGGCTAAAGGATGGGTCTATGGGACAAGGAATGCTGGGAGGATAGCCCCCTGGACAGGCCACATTACTTCCAGGCAGGAATACAGGGGCCTGGGCAGGTCACAGGGCACCTGGGCAGGATGCAGGGCACAACCCATTGGAAGAGAGGGGTAGGAAAGGGTCAGAGTCCCCCTGCTAGACAACAGCAGTCCAGCCTACTTGCCCAACAGAGGCAAGGGATCAGGAGGGAGCTCAGTCCAGAGTGACTACAAGAACAGACTTACAGAACTAGATGATTAACAGTGGGTACTCCAAGCTGGGGTCAAAACAGGATAGCCAGACAAACAAGGCAACCCAGACATAACAGCAAGTGCAAGATAGAACAACACCCCAACAAGACTCAGTCCCAGAGCCCCTTATATACATCTGTCAGCCAATAGGTCTCAGGTGCACCTCCTTAAGCCAAGATGATCCTATTTGGGCTTAAAGGTGAAAGGAGGGATGGCTACAAGACCTGGAGTCCATGGACCGGATCAAGACCCAGAATGCGGGCTCTGGACCGGACCATAACAGCATTGGGGTTTTCCTTAATCCTGTCTGCCAAGGTCTTCTCATGGCCCCTTCTGGCTCTCTTAATTTCATTCTTAATCTCCGTCCTGCTAGCCTTATAATCTTCCAGATTCCTATCTTTACCTAGTTTTTTGATGTGGAAAGGATGTTTACCATGGTTGGACTGTCTAGGATAAGAGGGCATAGCCTCAGGATGGAGTGCGCCCTTTCAAAACAGAAATGCAGAGAAATTTCTTCAGCCAAAGGGTGGTGAATTTGTTGCCATATGCAGCTGTGGAGGCCAGGTGCTTTGGTGTATTTAAGGCAGAGATTAATAGGTTTTTGATTGGACATGGCATCAAAGGTTATGGGGAGGAGGCCAGGAACTTGGTTTGAGGAGGAGATATAAAAAAAAGGGTCAGCCATGATTGAATGGTGGAGCACACTTGATGGGCCAGATAGCCTAATTCTGCTCCTATGTCTTATGGTTTCATATAAGTGAGCAAAAATTAGTGGGAAGATTGGGAACCTTTTAAAAACCAACCCAAGGCAACTTAAAAGTCATTAAGAAGGAAAAGCTATAATACAAAAGTAAGCTAACCAATAACATTAATGACAATACTAGAAGTTTCTTCAAATACATAAAGTTTAAAAGAGAGGCAAGAGTGAATATTGGACCAATGGAAAAAGATGCTGGAGTGACTGAAATTTTTTGGCCGGCCTCCCATGCTGTGCACATTGATTACCATTCTGATCTTTCTGAAGACCAATTTTCTGCCTTGCAATCCTTTTGCTCTTAACTTATCTATAGTATCACTTAGAATTTTCCTTCACCTTGTCTGCTGGGACATCCTCATGCCTTCCTTTATTCCCCCCCCCCCCTGTTTTCTTTCTTAAGTGCTCTCTTACATTTCTTATACTTCATTAGCACTTCATTTGTTCCTACTGTCTATACCTGCTGTGCACTTCCTTTTTTTTTCTTAACCAGGGCCTCAATATCTCTTGAAAACCAAGGTTCCCTATACCTGCTATCTTCAGCTTTTATTCCGACAGGCACATGTAAGCTTTGTACTCTCAGAATTTCACTTTTGAAGGCCTCCCACTTATCAAGTACATTTTAACCAGAAAATAGTCAGTCCTAATCCACACTTGCCAGATCCTTTCTGATACAATCAAAATTAACCCTTCTCCAATTTAGCATCTCAATCCATGGACCAGACCAGCATCTGCAGATTTCCTCATGTTTGCTGTCTTTTCTCATATTAGCTTTGAAGCTGATAGCATTGTGATCACTAGATGCAAAGAGTTTCCTTTCACAAACTTCTGTCATCTGTCCTCTCTGATTGCCTAATAGCAGGTCAAGCATCACACACTCTCTCATTGGGACTTCTATGTACTGATTAAGGAAACTTTCCTGAACAGATTTGACAAACTTTATCCCATCTTGTCCTTTTACAGTAGGGGATTTCCAGTCAATACGTGGAAAGTAAAATCACTAACTATACCAACCTTATATTTCTTGCAAAGGTTTACAATCTCTCTCTAAATTTGTTCCTCTAAATCCCTCAGACTGTTGGGTGGTCTGTAATATAGCTCCATTAACATGGTCATACCTTTCTTATTTATCAGTTCAACCCATAACATTTCACTTGATGAGTTCTCCAGTCTGTTCTGACCGAGCAGTGCCATAACATTTCCCCTGAATAGTAGTGCCACCCCTCCTCCTTTAATCTCTCCGACTCTGTTGCATCTAAAACAATAGAATCCCAGAATATTGAGCTGCCAGTCCTGCCCCTCCTGCAACCAAGACTCACTAATGGCTACAATGTCATAATTCCAGGAGTGGATCCATGCCCTGAGCTCATTGGCTTTGCCTACGATACTTCTTGCATTGAAAAATACGCTGCTCAGGATATTAGTCACATAATGTTCAACCCTTTGATCCCTAACTATGTCTGAGGTTTTAACAACATCTGTCTCCATAACCTCTCTACTATCTGTTCTGGCACTCTGGTTCCCATCCCCCTGCAACTCTCGTTTAAACCTCACCGTGCAGCACTAGCAAAAATATCTGCTACGATATTAGTTCCCTTCCAGTTCTGGTGTAAATTGTCTCTTCTGTACAGTTCCCACCTTCCTTGGAAGAGCACCTAATGATCCAAAAATCTTATGCCCTCCCTCCTACATCAATCCCTAGAAATGTGTTAAACTGCATATTCTGCCTAGTTCTGGCCTCACTCGCACATGGCACGGGTAGCAAACCTGAGATCACAACCCTGAAGGTTCTGCCCTTTAACTTAGCATCTGACTCCCTGAACTCACTTTGCAGAACCTCGTCACTCTTCCTACATATTGGTACCTACATGGACCACAACCTCTGGCTATTCACCCTCCCATTTGAGAGTGCTGAGGGCTCAATCCGAGATACCCCAGTACCTGGCACCTGGGAGGCAACTTACCATTCAAGAATCCTGTTCTTGTCTACAGAACCTCCTTTCTGTTCCCCTAACTAATGAATCCCCTATCACCATTTCTCCCTCCTTCCCTTCTGAGTCACAGAGTCAGACCCAGTGCCAGAGACCTGACCGCTGTGACCCTCCTCTGCTCAGTCATCCCCTTAACAGTATTCAAAGTGGTATATCTGTTATTGAGGGGGATGGCTACAGGGGTACTCTTCACTGGCTGTTTAACCCCTTTCCCTTCCTGTCACCTAGTTTCCTGTGTCCTACACCAGCCTCTGAGTAAAATGGTAATGGGAAAACGTTCTTGAACTTAATTGTCCACTGCCACCAACTTCATAGTTCTTGCATCCTGCACCTCCTGTTTCTACTTCCTACCCAAATACACAAACCAGCTTGTCCAGGACCCATTGTTTCAGCTTGTTCCTGCCCCACTGTACTCATATCTGCATACCTCGACTCTGTTTTATCCCCCCAGTTCTGTCCCTTCCCACCTACATCCGTGACATCTCACATACTCTTGATCTTTTCAAGAATTTCAGGTTCCCTGACCCCCGTTATCTTATTTTCACTATGTATGTCCGGTCCCTATACACCCCCATCCCCCACCAGGAAGGCCTCAAAGCTCTGTTTCTTTCTGAACACGAGCCCAACTAGTTCCCCTCCATCATCACTCTCTTCCATCGACTGGAACTTGTCCTCACTCTAAATAATTTCTCCTTTCACTCCTCCCACTTCTTTCAAACAAAAGGGGTAGCCATGGGCACTTACATGGGTTCCAGCTATGCCTGCCTGTTTGCCGGCTACGTGGAACAGTCTATGTTCCAAGCATACACTGGCGACTGTCTCACACTTTTCCTACGCTACATAGACAACTGCATTGGTGCTGCTTCCTGCAATCATGCTGAACTCGTCAACTTCATCCACTTTGCTTCCAGTTTCCAACCTGCCCTCAAATTTACCTGCTCCATTTCTGACACTTCCCTTCCCTTTCTCAATATCACTGTCTTTTTCTCTGGAGCCAGCTTATCCACCAATATCTATTATAACCAACGGACTCCCACAGCTACCTGAACTATACCTTGTCCCACCCTGCTACTTGTAAAAACGCCATCCCCTTCTTCAATTCCTCTGTTTCCACCACATCTGCTTTCAGGATGAGGCTTTTCATTCTAGAACAATGGAGATGTCCTCCTTTTTCAAAGAAAGGGGTTTCCCTTCTTCCACCATCAACACTGCCCTCAACAACATCTCTTTCATTTCACGCATGTCTGCTCTTACCCCATCCTCCCACCACCCGACCAGGGATAGGGTTCCACTTGTCCTCACCTGCCACCCCACCAGCCTCAGCGTCCAGCACATAATTCTCTGAAACTATCACCACCACCAACAGGATCCCACCACCAAGCATATCCTTCCCTTCCCCCTCCATTTTCTGCTTTCCACAGGGATCACTCCCTACACGATTCCCTTGACCATTTGTCCTTCACCTCTGATCTCCCTCCTGGCACTTATCCTTGCAAGTGGAACAAATGCTTCACTCTGCCTCCTCCCTCACTGATATTCAGGGCCCCAAAAAGTCCTTCCAGGTGAGGCGACACTTCACCCGTGAGTCTGTTGGGGTTATATACTGTGTTCAGTGCTCCCAGTGTGGCCTCCTGTATATCAGGGAGATCCGACGCAGATTGGGACCTGAGCATTTATGCTCCGTCCACCAGAACAAGCACAATCTCTCATTGGCCATCCATTTTAAATCCACTTCCGATTCCTATTCATTCATCCATGGCCTCCGCCACTCTCATGATAAGGCCACACTATGTTGGAGGTACAACACCTTATATTCCGTTTGGGTAGCCTCCAAGCTGATGGCATGAATTTCGATTTCTGAAACTTTGAGTAATACCTCCCCAATTCACCATTTCCCATCCCCTTTTCCCTCTCTTATGTTATCTCCTTCTCTGCCCATCTCCTTCTCTGGTGCTCCTCTTTCCCTTTTTTTCTTTCTTCCGTGGCCTTCTGTCTCACCAATCAACTTCCTAGCTTTTTGCTTCATCCCTCCACCTCCATTTCACCTGTCACCTGGTGTTTCTCTCTCTCCTCCCCCACCTTTCAAATCTACTCCTCAGCTTTTTTTCTCCAGTCCTGCCGAAGGGTTTCAGCCCAAATGTCGACTACTTTTTTTTTCCCAGTGATGCTGTCTGGCCTGCTGAGTTCCTCCAGCATTTTGTGTGTGTTGCTTGGATTTCCAGCATCTGCAGATTTTCTCTTGTTAGCCATTATGATTGCTCAATTTACAATATGGATGAATCATTTACTGCCCAGGCTCAGATATAAAGTTTAATTGCTGCCTAGAGAAGTGAGAAAAAGCTTCCTCGCACCCCAGTTCCATAACCCAACACTCATTAGATTGGACTTTACCACAAATGTGACTGGATATCAATATCTATAGGACTGTACCCTGCACAACAGACCAAATGCCTATGCCATTGAAACTGTATCTTGGGTTCGATGGATCCTACCCCACTGTTTCTGGAATAAACACCACTCGTAGGAATCAATCATCCTATCAAAGATCATAACCCATTACTGATGAACCCTGGTAACTACACAGTGCTTTGATTGGCCATATAATTGGGAAAGGATGCAATGAAGACAGCTGCTACACACAACTTTGCTGATGGTGGAACTGTCATTGAAACATTGCAGGTCCAAATTGGATTCAGCTGAAAGATGTTGCAGAGGCACTCACACCACACACAACCTTATAAGCAGTGAAAGATAGAGCTGTCAAGTGATCAATCACTGGGTTTCTTTTCACTTAATGCAGCATTGACCTTATTAATGACAAATTATCAGTGTAATTAACAGTGCTGAAAGCTTGGCGAGCATTGCATTGGCTCAAATGTGAATGAGCCATAGAGAGACCTGCAATGCTTAAACCTCAAACAAAAGATACACTTATGTGCACCAGAGAACTGCAAGCTTTTCATAAGATCAAAATAATAATAACAAATTGTTTTTTTAAGTGTTCATTGAAAATAATTATTGACAAGTTATTACTTGCTGGTAACCTTAAAAGTGTGGAAAGCTACAATGATTAACCTGCTGTACTGAAGAAGCATCATGAAAATATGCACAATGGGAGAGAAAAGGAATAATGTGGGAATGGGAGTTGGACATAGGGAACTGTAGGAGTTTGGGGCAGAGAGTCATTGTGCAGAGTGTTATTGCCACTAATCCAGAAACTGAGAATATAAATGCAGCCCCAGAGAAAGACAGATATAAGACCATATGACATAGGAACAGAATTCAGTCATTCAGCCCATCAAGTCTGTTCCCTAACCCTAACAGGCTCCAACACTTTGGAGTCATTACTCTCTAGCTAATGTTACGTACCCCGTAACTGGGTCACTTACCAGCAAAGATAGAGAGGTCCGTTGAAGTCTGATGGTACTATTTTTAAAAGTCTTTATTTATAAAGGGGCACAAAAATAAGATTAATACAAACATTCAGATAATATATGTCGTCAATACTCAATCTAAAAGCGTGGGTATAATCATAATCATCAATAAGAAATAACTCTATCGTTTGTCTAGGGGATACTGTATTGTCTGTTGAACCAATAAAAGTCAATTGTCATTAAAAATGCAGCTTTCTTGGGTTGTAGAGAGAGACAGTCTTAAACTTGCCCGTGTCTTTTATGAGGTCGATCCGTTGAGTCGGGGGAGTTGGTTCCCCGTTGTTAGTTCAAAAATCGTGTCCGTGGTACCAGCCACCGGTTCCCAGGCAAGGGAACCGAACGCACGTGGCTTCCTTCAAATGGCTTCCCGCTACTACGGGATCGCTAGCGTTTCTTCTGGTGCTCTGAGGGGCCGTCTCTACAGCCCCTCTTTTATCTTGACTCGCAGGGTAGTAGATGTCAATCAGGTTGGGGGTGATGCAATCTCTCTCTCAACCAGCCCACTTTGCCCGAGGGCTTGCACATAGCATAGTCCCCAATCCACAAACGTGTCTCCAAGAGACAATGGCCAATGTCGCGTCATTTTTGCATCGCCGGGGAACGAGGCATTCGGCACATCTCTCTTCCATTTCCTGGGTCCACTGACCCAACCCACTAGTGCTCTTGCGATTCTCACAAAGGAGGGGGCTGCGGGCATAACATCTCCCCTCTTAAAAGCGTTTTTTACCAGCGGTTAAAAACAAAGTAGTACAGAGTCTTACAGGATTGTGGAAGCTAACACAATACCGAAGGTTTTTCCTTTTCTACAGAGTAATACAGTGATACATTCAATTCAGCATCCAAACAGTTAACGATTACAGTGTCACTTCCCTTACTAGCTTAACATCTCGTACCTTACTAAAGTCTTATAGCATCAGACTTCAACTTAATAACCACCTATTTTTTTTCCCCAGCAAACAAAACTAACGAGTTGTGATCTTAAGCTTACGTGTATACTACCAAAGGTCATGCAAATACCAATCGTTATGTGGCTTTCAACTTAACAGGCAGGCTTCCAAGGGGTTTGTCTTTATTATTCACATGCTTTGTCGAAATCCCGTACAACCGGCTGGGCTATTTAAAAATGGCGCCCTTCACTAACCGTCGCCTCTTTTCCGGTGAGTTCCTACGTGAGGAACTCGGGTAGTTTGGCGAGGTAAACTCCCGCCCGCCTCTTTCATAGGGGTTATTTTATCAACACCGTGTCCCAAATTTAGACCATTTCCACCCAATTCTTTAATTTTACACAGGTGGCTAGCTCTCTCGTCAGGACCCTTCAGGCTAGTGGTTTTTAATTCGAACTCTTTGTTCAAGCAGCATTTCAAATTCTGCCTCTTCACACCACATTCTGGAATAACAATAGGGTGGGGGGCCCCGGCATCTCCCGGCTTAATCTGTAAGCGATCTGCAGGGTTTAAAATTTCTTCATTCGATTTGGGAACTGCAGATTTCCCATTTCCTTCCATAATAATATTTATCTCCCCATTTTTGAGCTCCGCATTGAGTTTCACCACACCTTCGAGCACAAACACCAGGGAACTCTCCGTTCCCACTATTACCAAGGTTAACCCTTTCTTCACTGAACCAATTCTATCTGACCCAAAAGGATGGCCGTCACATTCAGCTGAATCAAATACCTCAGACTTTTTCTGAGCTCCGTTACTAGGTTCAGTACCACGTGCATCCCCATCTTGGACACACTCAAATAGGACATTGACCTCTTCCAGGCTTTCAATACCCGTACCCTTTTCAAATTCTAAATTCCCCTGATCCTCCCAATTACTCTCTGGGCAACTCCCTTCCGGAGTAAACTCAACCCCACAGGCTGAAACAACCTCATCTGCCAACCCAGCAGACTTCTTCAAGGCAAGGGCACTCTTTTCATCTAGGACTGCCCTCATTTCATTGTCGGGAACACCTTTAGAATTTTCAACTTCGTCAAACAGGTCTGCCAAACCAGACAGATCATCCATGTCCAACTCTGGACCTCTTAACCGTTCTAACGGTTCCTCATCTTTATTTTCTGCCTCTAGACCCTTGCTCCTCGCTAAGGGCAGATCTACCTCCTCTCCCTTACCCTCTTTCACTGTACTACTGTTCGTTTTACCACCCTCTAAACCCTCGTGGCACAGGGTCGGTAAAAACGTCTTGGCCAAATCGAAACTGGCCAGATTTAAACTGCTCTCTGTCACAGCTGCCTCTCTCGACAGGCTGCGAGTGACCACGCATGCGGGATAGCTCTTGGAAGCTAGGGGCAGAGCTTCAACACTCACAGGCTGGTTTATCAGCATCATGGCTGCCCAAACCTTACCCCCGGCTAAATCGTTACCAAGAAGGACGTCCACGTCAGTTGTCGGGAATTCTGAGGGCACCCCTATTTCAACTGGTCCAGACACCAGCTCACAATCCATAATGACCTTATGTAAGGGCACCATTTCTATCCTTTTATTTATTCCCTTCACCGCTACCATACCCGTTTTTCGACCAAATTCTAGTACCTTACTGCTGATCAACGACAGCTCAGCCCCCGTGTCTCTCCAGATTCGTACGGGAATTGGTGGGTCCCCCTTCCTCAAAGACACAGTTCCGTGTGACTGACAACTCTCAGACCCTTCTCGTACTCTGTCTACCCGGGGTTCTCTTGTCAATTTACTGATTACCACGGCACATCCAATAGGGACTGCTGCTTTCCCTTTTCCCGTCTCCCTCCTTGGAGCAAAGCACCGAGACGCAACATGCCCGCTCTTCCCACAATTAAAACAGGTCAAGCCCGGAAATCTCTGGCCGTCTGGCCTTTCCCCCTCAACCTTACCACTAGCTCCCAGCGGGACCTCTGCCTCAGCCGGCGGACTTTCTCGATTGTTCCCACAGTCTCTCGGGGAACTTTTATTCGAGGAAAACTTTGCCTTATGGGTTAGGGCATATTCATCTGCGAATCTAGCAAATTCTGAGATGGACTTATTCGGCTTCTCATTCAAATACATCCGGATCTCCTCTGGAACACAACCTTTAAATTCCTCAATCAAAATTAACTCCCGGAGACGCCCATAATCCTCGTCCACTATTTCTGCGGTGCACCAATGGTCCAAGAGCACCCCCTTCTCATGGGCAAACTCGGTATATGTCTGATTCCACCCTTTCCGTAAACTTCTGAACTTTTGTCTATATGCTTCAGGTACTAGCTCGTAACCCCGGAGAATGGCCGCCTTTACTTTGTCATAACTCTCCTCCTCGTCCTCCTCCATGGACAACGCCGCCTTCCCTCTTAACACTCTTTGTAACAACGCCACCCACTGTGCTCTGGGCCACTTCTGATTCATTGCCACCTTTTCAAAAAGCAAGAAATAACTATCAACATCCGTCTCCTCGAACGGGGGAACTAACCTCAACGCCTGACTAACATCAAACCGCTCCTCTCGGTCTGACCCCTGACCTCGTTGCTCTTGCTTTAACTTCTCCATCTCCAAGTCATGTTTCCTCTGTCTCTCTGCCTCCCTCTCCTTCTCGGCCCTTTCCTTCTCCTTCTCGGCCCTTTCCTTCTCCTTCTCAGCTGCTTCCAGCTCTTTTAACTTGTCAGAAACAAACCACGCTCCTGAATAATGGCTTCAAGACAAATTCAAGGAAACAAAGTTTATTAACAGTTCTGCAGAGCTGGGTGCCTTCAGAGAAGGGAACCCTGAACCTTACAGGGCAGCAGGTTTTATCCTTCTTCCTTACCACCCCCCCTCCCTGACTCGGGAGGTACACAGTGTTTTCCCATTCCATATTTGGAGTTGTTTTTTTACACGTTTCTGTAAAACAATAGTCCATATCTCAGGACTTCAATGATTCCACAAACAGTTAATCTTGTCAGGGCTTCTGCATTCATAATTAAATCACATTTGTTTACAGACTTTAACCCAGACATAATTAAATCACATTTGTCCCCGGACATAATTAAATCACCTTTGTCCTCTGACTTTAACCCAGACCTCTTTCAGAAATGCACATCTTAATTTTGAATCTTACAATTCCACCCTTTTTCTTTTTAAGATGTGCATTTCAGCTAGCATTTCTCTCACTCCCAGGGGGGGCCAACTTTCTTCTTTAATAGCATAAGTTTTAGCTCGTTTGTCCCATGTTGGGGTATCGCTACTGCCTGGAGCTGGAATATACTGCGCCTAATCAGTGCCTGTATACAAGGAATCAAGCACGGCAGGATCAAGAGAATCATTAGACCCCCGCCTGCTATGAGGAGAGCGGTACGCCACCAGCTCCCTCCTAGTAGCCCGCCTAGCCAACTCATGTTCCCCAGGGATCTCCAGTTTTGTACTGGCATGTGGGTCAGTTTCCGAATTTTGTCGGATATTTTTAACACGGCCTTTCCACTGTCGTCTATCTTAAGGCAACAGTTTGTAAGATTGAACTTCCCACATACTCCGCCTTCAGAGGCCAATAGGTAATCCACAGCCAGCCTGTTCTGGTATATTGCTGTTCGCATCTGACTCTGCTGTTTTGCCAACAGCTCCAGTGCCAGTGCCATGCTGAGGTATTGCTATTGCCTGAAGTTGTGACACACTTCGTCTTATTAGTGCTTGTACACAGGGAATGAGGCAGGGTAAAAGCATCAAACTCATTAATCCACCTCCCACCATCCAGAGTACTGTTCGCCACCAACCGCCTTTATTATAGACCTGATAGTACGGCTTACCATTTTCCCAACACTCTTCTGCTTTTATCATAACAACGGTCATTTACATGCGAGTGGGATATGAAGGATCCAGGGAAGACCCTCTGCCCCACTCGTACCACGGTTCTGCACTTGTCACATTTCCCTCCAATTTCCCCGACATATAGAATCAAATATATTACAGTCAATAATGTTACAGTCCACATAGAGTTCATTTTTGCTGCCTTTTTAGCTTCACCACCAACGGTTCTTCACCGGGAACACAGGTCCACTCAGTGCGGCTTTCGGGCTTCACCGGTCCTTTTACCCTGGATGCGTGTGTCCACCCTTTTTCTTTTGTCCGTACAGCCGCCTCTGTTGTTAGCAGGACCTGGAAAGGGCCTTCCTACTGTGGCTGTAACTTCTCCGGCTTCCAGGTCCTTACCAGAACCCAATCTCCAGGCACGATCTGATGTAAAGCAAAGTCGAGCGGCGGAGTCTGGGCCAAGAGACCCTTTTTCCGCAGTTCTGCAAAGGAACGGGACAAGGCCAGTAAATTGTTCTTTACAAATAAATCACCCCCCTGTAGTGTGGGATACCCCTCTATTTTATTCCAATATGGCAGTCCAAAGAGCATCTCACAAGGAGATATTCCTATATCCTTGCGGGGTGCAGTTCGTATTCTCAGGAGAACGATCGGCAAACACTTCGTCCATGGTAGCTTGGTTTCCAACATCAACTTGGTTAGCTGTGCCTTCAGGGTGCTGTTCATTCGTTCTAGTCTTCCTGAACTCTGGGGATGCCACGGGGTATGGTACTTCCATTCGATATCAAGTGCATCGCAAATTAACTGGTGCGTATCTCCTTCTTGGTATGTGGTAGTGACATTCCCGTTATTCCAGCTAACCTTTCTGGGGTAATGCATCGCTGTCCTTTACTGACCCGGTGTCCCAGATACCTTACTTCCTTTTCTACAAATTGTAACTTTTTCTTTGAGACCCGTAGCCCCTGCTTCCCCAGGAAGTTCAGTAGTCTGATGGTGTCTTCCTGCACCCCTTCCTGTGTTGGCCCGGATAGTAATAGATCGTCCACATACTGTAGCAGTTGGCTCTCTGGAGCACATTGGAATTCCGCTAGTACTTGCTCCAAGACCTGCCCAAATAGGTTAGGTGATTCGGTGAACCCTTGTGGCAGGACCGTCCACTGGGGTTGTCTTTTCCGCCCCGTCGTAGGATTTTCCCATTCGAACGCAAACATGTCACGACTGCTCTCTTCTAGCGGGCAACTCCAGAAGGCATCTTTTAGATCTATTACACTGAACCATTCATGGTCAGGGGAGATCTTACTCATCAGTGTGTAAGGGTTGGGCACTACCGGGTATCGGGTTTGGACTACTGCATTTAGGCCCCGCAGGTCTTGTACCATCCGATAAGTCCCATCTGGCTTTCGCACTGGGAGTATCAATCCCTCAGTCACCGGCTGCAGCCCTTTTCTTCCTTCCATCGCAATGGGGTACTGCTTCCTTCTCACTGGGCGACTGTCCGGTAACAAGCTAATCTGTAAAGGGCTGATGTTCAATCCTCCCCTGTTTCCCTCTCTATACCATACCTCGGGCTCTATTTTCCGATCGTCTTCCTCTTTTAATGCGAATAGTTTTACTATTATCTCTCCATTGCTTGGCACTGTTCCAATACCCAATTGAACTTGAAGATCTCTTCCTAATAGATTAAATCCTGCCGAGGGCAGCAGGAGGAGGTCTCGTCTAGTTGCTCTATCTTCATATCCGACTTCCACATTGTCCACAATTGGCACTTGTATTGTCTTTCCTCCGATACCGGATACCCCCATTACCTTTGTTCCAGTTCGGGCGCCGGGAGGCATCTGGATTACGCTAGATCTTTCGGCACCCGAATCTACCATAAAGGTTGTATCTGACCCTTGGGGACCTACTTTTAAATTTACCAGGGGTTCCTGCTGATAATTCATCCCCAAGGGGTGGAACCCCCGACCTCCCTAGTCTTCATCTTCCATCATAGCGTACGAGCGCGCTTCCCGTCGGTATCTGGGGCACTCGTGCCTGAAGTGTCCCTCTTTGTTGCAGTGAAAACATCTTAAAGCCTTCCTTAGCCCTCCTCCTTGCTCCTGGCTACTACCTCGATCCAACCATGGTCCCTGTCTCTCTCTCTACTATCTGCGGTTACTTGTCGCACTGTCTGGACCATTATCCTTGCCGTCTTCTGCTTCTCTTCATCCCTTCTTACAAACACTTTCTGTGCCTCCCTAAGTAGTTCACTTAAAGGTTTAGTATAGATAGATAGATAGATAGATAGATAGATACTTTATTCATCCCCATGGGGAAATTCAACTTTTTTTCCAATGTCCCATACACTTGTTGTAGCAAAACTAATTACATACAATACTTAACTCAGTAAAAAATATGATATGCATCTAAATCACTATCTCAAAAAGCATTAATAATAGCTTTTAAAAAGTTCATAAGTCCTGGCGGTAGAATTGTAAAGCCTAATGGCATTGGGGAGTATTGACCTCTTCATCCTGTCTGAGGAGCATTGCATCGATAGTAACCTGTCGCTGAAACTGCTTCTCTGTCTCTGGATGGTGCTATGTAGAGGATGTTCAGAGTTATCCATAATTGACCGTAGCCTACTCAGCGCCCTTCTTCTAATCTTCTAGTTTTTCCAGTTTTTTTTTATATCTGGCCATGCCTTTGATACAAATTCAACACGAATCAGCTGTTGGCCAACCTCTGTCACAGGGTCTTCGATTTGCGGAGCGGTAGGGGGCACATATGGGGGCGGCAGGTGGTCGAGCACCTCCCATGTATTCTTTTTCTGTCCCCCTTCATTTATCGTTTTCAATTTATAACTATTTGTCGTTGGTAACCAGCATAGGGCATAATCACTTTTTTCGGGTTTAACGTTAGGTTTTGAATTCATGTACAGATTAAGGGCTTGTTGTACCCAATCCTCGCTAGATCCGAACTTAGGCCACCACACAGCCGACCCTTGGATCGGCTGGCGGGACCAGAATTCACAGTACTGTATCATCTTTCTCTTTGACTTCCCTTTTCGCCTCCCGTAATCCCAATTTTCTAGCATACATCCCAACGGACTATCAGGGGGTACCCCGGGGTATTTTTCATCGTTGGCGCCTGGATTTCCTTTACCCTTTTCTCTCTTAGACCCCTTATTCCCCATCTCGAGGACTTGCCCGGTTCCAATCCACCCGCAGGCACCCCGTAATTCCACAATTCTCGTGCACTACGTCTCTGCAGGAATTTAATTTGAATGTGACCCACCTAGCTCGGTCACTCCTGTCCAATTCCGGAACCTGTATTCCCGCGATCGCCCAGGAAATCACCTGCTGGCACCCCGCAGTTCCACAATTCTCGTGTACTACGTCTCTACAGGAGGATCCACCTGCAGGAACCCCGCAGCTCCACGATTCTTGTGTACTACGTCTCTACAGGAATTCAATTTCTTACCTGGGTCCTGTGCACAGAAATTACTCGATCGCTCACTGTCTCAACTGCCTCGACAACCCCTCTTTGTTTCCTTGAGTCCGCCAGATATCACTCGCTCAAGCCGCGTGGGGCGACGAGCAAGGAATCAGGGACTGCCGAACTCGGCAGGGTGCACCTTCTCCGATGTCCTTCCTTGCCCCCCTCACGGCTGGAGTGTGGATCCCGGACGAGCCCCCAAGTTGTCAGAAACGAGCCACGCTCCCGAATAATGGCTTCAAGACAAATTCAAGGAAACAAAGTTTATTAACAGTTCTGCAGAGCTGGGTGCCTTCAGAGAAGGGAACCCTGAACCTTACAGGGCAGCAGGTTTTATCCTTCTTCCTTACCACCCCCCTCCCTGACTCGGGAGGTACACAGTGTTTTCCCATTCCATATTTGGAGTTGTTTTTTTACACGTTTCTGTAAAACAATAGTCCATATCTCAGGACTTCAATGATTCCACAAACAGTTAATCTTGTCAGGGCTTCTGCATTCATAATTAAATCACATTTGTTTACAGACTTTAACCCAGACATAATTAAATCACATTTGTCCCCGGACATAATTAAATCACCTTTGTCCTCTGACTTTAACCCAGACATAATTAAATCACATTTGTCCTTTGACTTTAACCCAGACCTCTTTCAGAAACGCACATCTTAATTTTGAATCTTACATAACTGAAGTTCATGCTCTCTTTGCTTCTCAGCTCTTTCCTGCTCCCTTTTCACCTCTAACGCCTTTAGCTGGATCTCATAATCCCGTTTCACCTCTAACTCCTTTAGCTGGAGCGCATGCTCCCTTTCTTTCTCGGCTCTTTCTCTCTCTCTCTCTCTCTCTAGGCTGCTTCCAGCTGCTTTAACTTAATTTCATGTTCCCACCTTAATTTCTCCAACTCTAACTGAGCCGTCCCACTAGCTGGTACCTTTTCAGGGATATTTTCCAATACCTCAGCTGCAAACACATTCTTCTCAATGTAATACTGAGTTATGGCCCTTCGCACCTCCCGCTTTTTCATTGACGACCTCACCTCTACGAGGTTTAACCCCTTCGCCAAATTTACCAAGTCTGATTTGGTGGCCGCCTCTAGCGCCCCCAGAGTCGGGTTTCCTATAAATTCATCCACGTCCATCTTTGCTGGTTTCCCGTCTGGCTACCCATGTACCAGATCCAAGTTTGGACTTACAATCCCGATTCACTGGCCCTCCAATTTGGTATCAAATCTCGAGACGAGGTCCCCAAGTTGTTACGTACCCCGTAACTGGGTCACTTACCTGCAAAAATAGAGAGGTCCGTTGAAGTCTGATGGTACTATTTTTAAAAGTCTTTATTTATAAAGGGGCACAAAAATAAGATTAATACAAACATTCAGATAATATATGTCGCCAATACTCAATCTAAAAGCGCGGGTATAATCATAATCATCAATAAGAAATAACTCTATCGTTTGTCTAGGGGATACTGTATTGTCCGTTGAACCAATAAAAGTCAATTGTCATTAAAGATGCAGCTTTCTTGGGTTGTAGAGAGAGACAGTCTTAAACTTGCCCGTGACTTTTATGAGGTCGATCCATTGAGTCGGGGGAGTTGGTTCCCCGTTGTTAGTTCAAAAATCGTGTCCGTGGTACCAGCCACCGGTTCCCAGGCAAGGGAACCGAACGCACGTGGCTTCCTTCAAATGGCTTCCCGCTACTACGGGATCGCTAGCGTTTCTTCTGGTGCTCTGAGGGGCCGTCTCTACAGCCACTCTTTTATCTTGACTCGCAGGGTGGTAGATGTCAATCAGGTTGGGGGTGATGCAATCTCTCTCTCAACCAGCCCACTTTGCCCGAGGGCTTGCACGTAGCATAGTCCCCAATCCACAAATGTGTCTCCAAGAGACAATGGCCAATGTCGCATTATTTTTGCATCGCCGGGGAACAAGGCATTCGGCACGTCTCTCTCCCATTTCCTGGGTCCACTGACCCAACCCACTAGTGCCCTTGCGATTCTCACAAAGGAGGGGGCTGCGGGCATAACACTTAAAAAAAATGTCTCCTTACCTCTGTTCTGAAAGGTTACCCCTCAATTTAGACTAACTGGCCTATAATTTCTTTTGCTTACCTCCCTTCTTAAAGGAGTAGAGTGATATTTGTAATCTTCCAGTTCTCTGGGACCATGACAGGATCAAGTGATTCTTGAAAGATTATGACCAATACATCTGTTATCTCTTTAGCAACCTCTCTCAAGACTCTGGGATGTAGTCCACCTGGTCCAGGTGACTTATCCACCTTAAGACCTTTGAGTTTGCCTAGCACTGTAATAGCAGTGGCATTCAGTCCTGCTCTCTGAAACTCATGGACCTCTGGCATGCTGTTTATATCTTCCACAGTGAAGACGGATGCAAAGTACCCATTAAGTTCATCTGTCATTTCTTTGTCGCCCATTACTACCTCACCAGCATCATTTCCAGTCCAATAACAACTCTCACCTCCCTTTTACTGAAAACAACTTATAGTATTCTGCTTTATATTATTGGTTAGTTTGCCCTCATATTTCATCTTACCCTTCTTATAGCTTTTTATGCTGCCTTTTGTTGGATTTTAAAAGGTTACCAAACATCCAACCTCCCCTCATTTCTGCTACCTTATATGCCCTTTCCTTGGCTTTATGCAGTCCTTAACTTCAGCCATGGTTGTCTACCCCTGCCATTTGGGAACATATTCCTCTGTGAGACATTCCTCTGTGGAAAGTGGCCAATGAGTGAGTGGGCCACTAAAAGAGTGGAGATTTGAGGCTTTGACTCGAGAGGCTTTGACGAGAAGAGGTGGAGGACGAGTTTGTTCCCAGTTAGTCTTTACAATGCCTCCTGAGACGGTGATTTGCCTCTCCTGTGAGATGTGGCAGTCTTGGGGGAACTCCTCTGTCCCGCAGAGTCGCAGCAGCTAGATGACCTTCGACTCATAAGGGAAAATGAGGCAGTCATAGATGAGAGCTACAGGGAGGTAGTCGCACCTAGGCTGCCGGAAGCTGGTCGTTGGGTGACAGTCAGAGGGGGGAAAGCGAAGGTGAATAGACAGGTAGTGCAGAGCACCCCTATAGCCATTCCCCCGAATAATACGTTTACCGTCCAGGATACTGTTGGCGAGGACAACCGACCAGGTGTGAGCCACAGTGGCAGGGCCTGTGGCACTGAGTCTGACCCTGTGGTGCAGAAGGATGGGACGGAGAAGAAGAGAGCTGTCGTCATTGGAGACTCAATAGTCAGGGGAGCAGACAGGAGATTTTGTGGATGTGAGAAGGAAACCCGCATGGTTTGTTGCCTCTTGGGTGCCAGGGTCCGGGATGTCTCTGACCGGGTGCATGACATCCTGGTACGAGAGGGAAAGCAACCAGAAGTCGTGATACATGTTGGTACCAACGACATAGGCAGGAAGAGGGATGAGGCCCTGAAGTGTGAGTTTCGGGAACTAGGCAGAAGGCTGAAGAACAGGACCTCAAGGGTGGCATTCTTAGGATTGCTGCCAATGCTACGTGATAGTGATGGTAAGAATTGGAGGAGATGGCAATTGAATGCGTGGCTGAGGAGTTGGTGCAGGGGGCAGGGTTTTAGATTTTTGGACCATTGGGATCTCTTCTGCAGAAGGTGGGACCTGTACAGATTGGATGAGTTGCACCTGAACTCGAGGGGGAGCAATATCCTTGCAGGTAGGTTTGCTAGCATGGTTCGGGAGGATTTAAACTAATTTGCAAGGGGGATGGGACCCAGAGCGATAGAGCAGTGAAAGAAGTGCATGGAGTAAAGCCAGATCTAACATATAGAGAGGCTTTGAGGAAAGAGAAGCAGAATAAAGGGTGTAAAGGTAGTAAGGTAGAAGGGCTAAAGTGTGTGTACTTCAATGCAAGGAGCATCAGGAACAAAGGTGATGAACTGAGAGCTTCGATACATACTTGGAATTATGATGTAGTGGCCATTACAGAGACTCTGCTGACACCAGGACAGGTATGGATTCTCAATATTCCTGGATTTCAGTGCTTTAAAAGGGATAGAGAGGGGGGGGAAGGGGACGAGGGGTGGCATGACTGGTCAGGGATACTATTACAGCTATAGAAAGGGTGGGTAATGTAGCAGGATCCTCTTTTGAGTCAGTATGGTGGAAGTCACGAACAGGGAGGGAGCAGTTACTCTACTGGAGGTATTCTATAGGCCCCCTGGTAGCAGCAGACAGACAGACAGACATACCAAGAGCAGATTGGGAGGCAGATTTTGGACAGGTGCAAAAATAACAGGGTTGTTATCATGGGTGACTTTAACTTCCCTAATATTGATTGGCACTTGATTAGTTCCAAGGGTTTAGATGGGGCAAAGTTTGTTAAGTGTGTCCTGTATGGTTTCCTGTCACAGTATGTTGACAGGCCGACTAGGGGGAATGGCATACTAGATCTAGTATTAGGTAACGAACCAGGTCAGGTCACAGATCTGTCAGTGGGTGAGCATCTGGGGGACAGTGATTACTGCTCCCTGGCCTTTAGCATTATCATGGAAAAGGATAGAATCAGAGAGGACAGGAAAATTTTTAATTGGGGAAGGGCAAATTATGAGGCTATAAGGCTAGAACTTGCGGGTGTGAATTGGGATGATGTTTTTGCAGGGAAATGGACTATGGACATGTGGTCGATGTTTAAGGATCGCTTGCAGGATGTTAGGGAAAAATTTGTCCCAGTGAGGAAGATAAAGAATGTTAGGGTGAAGGAACCATGGGTGACAAGTGAAGTGGAAAATCTGGTCAGGTGGAAGAAGGCAGCATACATGAGGTTTAGGAAGCAAGGATCAGATGGGTCTATTGAGGAATATAGGGTAGCAAGAAAGGAGCTTAAGAAGGGGGCATGAGAAGGCCTTGGTGAGTAGGGTAAAGGAAAACCCCAAGGCATTCTTCAATTATGTGAAGAACAAAAGGATGACAGGAGTGAATGTAGGACCGATTAGAGATAAAAGTGGGAAGATGTGCCTGGAGGCTGTGGAAGTGAGTGAGGTCCTCAATGAATACTTCTCTTTGGTATTCACCAATGAGAGGGAACTTGATGACAGTGAGGACAATATGAGTGAGTTTGATGTTCTGGAGCATGTTGATATTAAAGGAGAGGAGGTGTTGGAGTTGTTAAAATACATTAGGACGGATAAGTCCCCGGGGCCTGACAGATTAATCCCCAGGCTGCTCCATGAGGCGAGGGAAGAGATTGCTGAGCCTCTGGCTAAGATCTTTATGTCCTCGTTGTCCACGGGAATGGTACCGGAGGATTGGAGGGAGGCGAATGTTGTCCCCATGTTCAAAAATGGTAGTAGGGATAGTCCAGGTAATTATAGACCAGTGAGCCTTATGTCTGTGGTGGGAAAGCTGTTGGAAAAGATTCTTAAAGATAGGATCTGTGGGCATATAGAGAATCATGGTCTGATCAGGGACAGTCAGCATGGCTTTGTGAAGGGCAGATCATGTCTAACAAGCCTGGCAGAGTTCTTTGAGGAGGTGACCAGGCATATAGATGAGGGTAGTGCAGTGGATGTGATCTACACGGATTTTAGTAAGGCATTTGACAAGGTTCCACACGGTAGGCTTATTCAGAAAGTCAGAAGGCATGGGATCCAGGGAAGTTTGGCCAGGTGGATTCAGAATTGGCTTGCCTGCAGAAGGCAGAGGGTTGTGGTGGAGGGAGTACATTCAGATTGGAGGGTTGTGACTAATGGTGTCCCACAAGGATCTGTTCTGGGACCTCTACTTTTTGTGATTTTTATTAACGACCTGATGTGGGGGTAGAAGGGTGGGTTGGCAAGTTTCCAGACAACACAAAGGTTGGTGGTGTTGTAGATAGCGTAGAAGATTGTCGAAGATTGTAGAGAGACATTAATAGGATGCAGAAGTGAGCGGAGAAATAGCAGATGGAGTTCAACCCGGAGAAGTGTGAGGTGGTACATTTTGGAAGGACAAACTCCAAGACAGAGTACAAAGTAAATGGCAGGATACTTGGTAGTGTGGAGGAGCAGAGGGATCTGAGGGTACATGTCCACAGATCCCTGAAAGTTGCCTCACAGGTAGATAGGGTAGTTAAGAAAGCTTATGAGGTGTTAGCTTTCATAAGTCGAGGGATAGAGTTTAAGAGACGCGATATAATGATGCAGCTCTATAAAACTCTAGTTAGGCCACACTTGGAGTACTGTGTCCAGTTCTGGTCGCCTCACTATAGGAAGGATGTGTAAGCACTGGAAAGGGTACAGAGGAGATTTACCAGGATGCTGGCTGCTTTAGAGTATGGATTATGATAAGAGATTAAGGGAGCTAGGGCTTTACTCTTTGAATAGAAGGAGGATGAGAGGAGACATGATAGAAGTATACAAGATATTAAGAGAAATAGATAGAGTGGACAGCCAGCACCTCTTCCCCAGGGCACCACTGCTCAATACAAGAGGACATGGCTTTAAGGTAAGGGGAGGAAAGTTCAGGGGGGATATTAGAGGAAGGTTTTTCACTCAGAAAATGGTTGGTGCGTGGAATGCACTGCCTGAGTCAATGCTGGAAGCAGATACACTAGTGAAGTTTAAGTGACTACTAGACAGGTACATTTAAGGTGGGAGGTTATATGGGAGGCAAGGTTTGAGGGTTGGCACAACATTGTGGGCCAAAGGGCCTGTAATGTGCTGTACTATTCTATGTTCTATGTTCTATATCTATTCTGCACCTTGTGAACTATTCCCAGAAACTTCAGCCGTCTCTCCTCTGCCATCATCCCTGCCAGTATCCTCCTCCAATTCACCTGGACAAGCTCTTCTCTCAGGCCACTGTAATTCCCCTTATTCCATTGTGATACTGATACATGTGAATTATGTTTCATCCCTCTCAAATTGCAGTATGAATTCAAACATATTATGATCACTTCTTCTTAAGGGTTCCTATACTTTAAGCTCCTTAATAAAATCTGAGTTATTACCCAGCTCCCAACCCCTGAGTAGGCTTAAGCACAGCTGCTCTATAAAGCCATGTCATAGGCATTCAACAAAATCCCAATCTTGTGATCCAACACCAACCTGATTTTCCCAATCCCCTTGCCTTTTGAAGTCCCCCATTACAATTGTGTTGTTACCCTTATTACTTACGTTTTCCAATTCCCTTTGCAATCTCAGCTACTATTTGGAGGCTTATATATGATTTCCATATTTTTTACCCTTGCAGTTTCTTAACTCCACTCACAAAGATTCAATATTCTCTGACCCTATGTCACCTCTTTCTAAAAGATGTAATTCCATTAGCCAGCAGAACCACAGAATATCAACAAGATTAGATAAAGATAGGATAAAACTGGTATAGGGGATGAAGAGGAACTAGATTGTGATGTACTTCAGTTTTCAGAATAGTGTTAATGAAGTCCCTCATAAGAAGTTAGGCTGTATTATTAAGGTTGAAGGTATTGGTATGGATTAAAAATTAGCAGTGAGACGGAACATTAAGTAGGAATAGATGGATCCTTTTTGATGTGGCAGACACTGGATTAGGGAACAGAATGACATTAAACTGGGTAGAATTTGAATTGTAAGGAAAATACAAAGGGGCTTCAAGACAACAGGCAGATAAAGCAAGTAGGGAAAACAGGGCAAATGTAGTATGATGTATCTAGCAATGGAAAAAGCACATAGTGTTTGAGAAGTGTTGATGTGTTTACTGAAAACAATGTGCAGCTACAAAAAGCTGTTAAGAAGGCAAATAATAAGTTACCATTCAGAGGAAAAAGGTTTGAGAACAGAAGCAAGGATGTGCTGCTACAATAATATAGAGACCACATGCCCTGTTGTGTGCAGTTTTGTTTTATTATTTAAGAAAGAGTAGGTGTGCAATGATTCTTGTAGGATCTGCCTAATGAGAAGAGATTAGGTTGGCTGCATTTATATTCACTACAATTTCGAAGAATGGAAGGCTTATAAATGAAACAAAATTCTGACAGGAAGGATGATTTGTGTTAAAATGCAGGGTACAGTGTCTGGTTATGGTGCAAGAGGTTTGTGAGATGCGGAGAAATGTTTTTATTCAGACAGTGTAGAAACTGTGGAAATTGTCATACAGAAGGTTGTTGAAGCCAAGTTATTAAATATATTAGGAGATCAATAGACTTCTGCATAAAGGGAGAGTGGGAATAATTAGTGGAGAATGATGAATGATGAAAGTTTTCACTTTTCTATTTTCTTCATGTATACTGCCTGAGCTTTCTGTTTGTATTGCATATTGTCTTGGCATGGCATTAATCTTGCTTTTTTCTGACTCACAGACTGTGAATCATACTGCAAACCTGTGAAAGGCAACTTGAAGATTAACATGAAAAAATATTGCAAGAAAGACTACGGTAATCTCCAATCTTCCTCACATTCTTACAATCTAATTCAAGAAAATATTCAGCATATCCAGACAAAAGAGATATAGATAGTGATTTCCCAAGTTTGGACGTGGCTCAGATGATACCATGCAAATGGTTATCAATAAGATAATTTCCATTTGCAAATTAATATAAGAAAGCAGCCCATGTCTGAGCAATTCAGAAGGCACAAGATACAAACATCACAAAGAGTAAGTATTCTGAAGGCAAGATGACACAGCCATGGCTAACAAGTGAATTCAAAGCCAACATAAAAGCCAAAGATAGAGCAAAAATTAGAGGGAAGTTAAAGGATTGGGAAGCTAGTAATGATCTTTCAAGAATTACTTAATACTAGTATGGTTCCGGAGGGTCTTGTATGACAAGCTGTTCAATCCTGGAATAATTTTCGTGAACCTCCTTTGAACCCTCTCCAGTGTCAGCACATCATTTCTCAGATAAGGGTCCCAAAACTGCTCACAATGCTCCAAGTGAGGCCTCACCAGTGTCTTATTTTTCAACATTACATCCTTGCTTTTATATTCTAGTCCTCTTGAAAGAATGCTAACATCACATTTGCCTTCCTCAACACCAACTCAACCTGCAAATTAAACTTTAGGGAATCCTGCATGAAGACTCCCAAGTTCTTTTGCACCTCAGATTTTTGAATTTTCTCTCTACTTAGAAAATAGTCTTCCCTTTTGTTTCTGCCTCCAAAGACCAAATACTTCTCGGCACTGTATTCCATCTGCCACTTCTTTACCCATATTTTTTAATCTGTCTAAGTCCTTCTGTAGCCTCTCTATTTCCTCAAAACTACTTCCCTCTCCACCTATCTTCGTATCATCTGCAAATTTTTTAACAGAGGTATCAATTCTGTTATCCAAGTCCTTGACATAAAAAGAAGCGATCCTAACGCAGGCCCCTATGGAACACCACTCGTCACCAGCAGCCAACCAGAAAAGGCTCCCTTTATTCCCACTCTTTGCCTCCTGTCGATCAGTCACTGCTTTATCTGTGCTAGTATCTTTTCTGTAATACCATGGCCTCTTGTTAAGGATCTTCATGCGTGGCACCTTGTCAAAGGCCTTCTGAAAATCCAAATACACAACATCCAATGACTCTCCTTTGTCTATCCTACCTGTTATTTCTTTAAAGAATTCCAACAGATCTTTGTCAGACAAGATTTTCCCTTGAGGAAACCATGCTGACTATGGTCTATTATATCATGTGCCTCCAAGTACCCTAAAACCACATACTTAACAATCAACACCAACATATTCCCAACCACTGAGGTCAGACTAACTGGCCTATAATTTCCCTTCTTCTGCCTCTCACCCTTCTTGTATAGTGGAGTGACATTTGCAATTTTCTAGTCATCCGAAATCCATTCCAGAATCCAGTGATTCTTGAAAGATCATTACTAATGTCTCCCCATTCTCTTCAGCCACCTCTTTTAGAACCCTAGGGTATATAGCATCTAGTCCAGGTGATTTATCTACCTTTAGACCTTCCAGTTTCCGAAGAACCTTCTCCCGTGTAATGGCAGCCTCACATACTTCTGACCCCTGACACTCTTGAACTTCCAGCAGCTGGGACTATCAAGGGTCAGGTAGTTAAACATCTATTCATTTCTTCAATATAGTCATCACAATTCATTCCCTTTCGATGGAGAATTTTAAAGATTCCCATTTGATGGAGAATTTTAAAGATTCCTACATAGTGAATTGGATTCAACTCTGTTATGAATAGACAAACCCTAATTTACAGCCTGTGCTCTCTAGTTCAGGGAACATCAGCCAGTCCCCTGTCTACCTGATCAAACTGCAAATAACTTTATACACTTCAACAGTTATTCTATCAAAAATCTGAAAATAGGCTGCATCTGCTAATCTCTGTATCCATCAGTCCTGCCATCAGAAGCCTCAGTCTAGTTTACTTTTCTGCGAATAGGCTGTCCGCTGACCTTCTCCGTATACAACAGCCCTGCCATCAGAGGCCTCAGTTTGGTTTACCTTTCTGAGAATAGGCTGAATCTGCTCATCTTCATATACAACAGTCCCTGCCATCAGGGGCCTCAGTCTGGTTTACTTCCCAAAATTAATTTATCATTAGTATATCCTTCCTTATGAATTGAGACCAGTCCAATATATAGTTTGCTGATGCTTTTTCATAGGGGTCCTATTAATTGCAACCAAAATATATTTGACAGACGCACTCAGCAGATTAGCAAGTATTTATGGGAAGAGAAAGAAATGATGCCTGTGCTTCATCCCCCTCCTACAAAGCCAACATTGTGTTTGCCCTCTAAATTGTTTGCTCGACCTTCATATAAAATTTCACTGGTTGCATGACATTCAAGCCCTTTTGAACACCAATACTTTTCAATTTTCACTATTTAACATATTCTTTGCCTTCCTGTTTCTTCAACCAATGTAAATGACCTCACAATTTTATATGCTATATCCTATCAGCAATATTCATACCATGTCACTTAACCTTCCTATATCTCCTTAGACCAAAAGTCATAAGAGCAAAACTAGGTCATTCAGCCCATTGAGTCTGTTCCACCGTTCCATTATGGCTGATCCCGGATCCCACTCAACCCATATACCTGCCTTCTCTCCATAGGTTTTGGTGCCCTGACCAATCAGAAAAGGATCAACTTCTGCTTTAAATATACGTACAAATGGACATGGCCTTCACATAGTCTGCAGTAAAGCTTTCCACTGATTTACTACTTTCTTACTAAAAAAAAATTCCTCCTTACCGCTGTTCTAAAAGGTTGCCCTCAATTTTGAGGCTGTGGCCTCTAGTTCTGGATACCCCCACCACAGGAAACATCCTCTCCACATCTACCCTATCTAGCCCTTTCAACATTCAGTAGGTTTCAATGAGATTCCCACGCATTCTTCTAAATACCACTGAGTACAGGCCCAAAGCTGCCAAATGCTCCTCATACATTAACTCCTTCATTCCCAGAATCAACCTCATGAAACTCCTCTGAACTCTCCAATCACAACATATCCTTTCTGAGATATGGGGCCCAAATTTGTTGACAATACTCTGTGTAGCTGACTATTATCTTATAAAGCCTCAGCAGTATGTCCTTGCTTTTATATTTAATTCCCCTTGTAATAAATGCAAACATTGCAATTGTCTTCTTTACCACAGACTCAACCTATAAATTAACCTTCTGGGAGTCTTGCACAAGGATCCATCTGCACCTCTGATGTTTGAACCTTCTCCCCATTTAGATAGTAGTCTGCACTGTTGTTCCTTTTACCAAAATGTATTATTATACATCTCCAACACTCTATGCCATCTGCCACTTTTTTGCCCATTCTTCCAATTTGTCCAAATCCTGCTGCAATCGCATTGCTTCCTCAGCACTACTTACCCCTCCACTTATCTTTTTATTATCCGCAAACTTTGCCACAAAGCCATCAATTCCATTATCCAAATCGTTGATAAACAAGGTGAAAAGTAGTGGTCCCACTACTGATTACAAACAAGAGAAAATTTTCAGTTGCTGGAGATCCAAGCAACACACACAAAATGCTGGAGGAACTTGGTAGTCCAAGCAGCATTTATGGAAAAGAGTACAGTCGATGTTTTAGGCCGAAACCCTTCAGCAGGAGTTCGAGGTAGTGCTGAGTAAACTTATGGGCCTGAAGATAGATAAGTACCCTGGTCCTTTTGGAATGCATCCCAGGGTACTGAAAGAATTGGCAGAAGTTATAGTAGAGACTTTGGTGATGATTTACCAAAATTCTCTGAACTCTGGGCAGGTCCCAGCAGACTGGAAGAAGTATCATGCTACTGTTCAAAAAAAGGATGTAAGAAAAAGGTAGGTAACTATAGGCCAGTTAATTTAACATCTGTAGTTGGGAAAATGCTTGAAGCTATCACTAAAGAAGAAATACCAAAACATCTGTAAAGAAATGGATCCATCAGGCAGACACAGCAGGGATTCAGCAAAAACAGGTCCTGTTTGACAAACTTACTGGCGTTCTTTGAGGATAGAGGGAAATAGATGAACATTATTTACTTGGATTGTCAGAATGCATTCGATGAGGTGCCACATAAAAGACTTATCCATAAGATAAGGAGGCATAGAGTTGTGGTTGATGTATTAGCATGGATGAGGATTGGTTAACTAATAGAAAGCAGAGAGTTGGGATACATGGGTGTTACTCTGGTTGGCAATCAGTGGTGAGCAGTGTGCTGCAGGGATCGGTGCTAGGCCACAGATATACATTAAAAATCTGAAAAAGGGGGCTGAGTATAGTGCATCTAAGTTTGCTGATGAAGGAACTCAGCAAGTCAGGTAGCTTCTATGGAAAAGAAGATCTTCCGGTTGCCACTCACTTCAACTCTCCTTCACATTCCCATTTGGATATGTCCATACATGGCCTCCTCTACTGCCATGATGAGGCCAAACTTAGGTTAGAGGAACATCTCATATACCGTCTGGGTAGTCTCCAGCCCTTTGGTATGAACATCGAATTCTCCAACTTCTGGTAATTCCCTCCCTCTCCCTTCCCCCATCCCACCTTCACTCTGTCTCCTCTTCTAGCTGCCTATCACCTCTCATGACCCATAGTGCTTTCCCCTTAGATTCCTTCTTCACCTCTTCTGCCTAAAACCCTCCCTGCTTCCCCTTCCCCACCCCTTGATCTTTCCTCTGATTGGTTTTCCACCCTCCCCCCACCTTCTTTATAGGGCCCCTGCCCCTCCTTCTTCAGTCCTGATGAAGGGTCTTGACCCGAAACGTTGACTGCTTCTTTCAACGGATGCTGCCCGACCTGCTGAGTTCATCCAGCTTTTTTGTATGGGGAAAAGCCAGTTAGGTGGAGATGAGTCCATGGCCATGATCTTATTGAATGGTGGAGCAGGCTTGACAGGCCAGATGGCCGACTCCTGCTCCTATTTCTTATGTTCTTATCTTCTTTTCCATAGATCCTACCTGACCTGCTGAGTTCCTTCAGCAGTTTGTGTATGTTGCTTGGTGTCCCAATACTGATGTCTGAGGAACATCATTAGTCACTGGTAGCCAACCAGAAAAGGCCCTTTTACTCACATTTGCTGCCTCCTGCCTGTCAGACATTCCTCTATCCATGCTAATATCTTTCCCATCTCTTTAGGCCTCTGTACATCTTCCTCACAGTGCACATTTCCACTTAGCTTACTGTCATCTGCAAACTTATATATATTCTGTTTGTTCCCTTGTTAATGACTAATTATCACTAGCTACAGGTCCTGACCTCACAACATAAAAATGAACTGTTCATTCCACCTTTAGTCCTGATGAAGAGTCTTGGCCTGAAACACTGACTGTTCATTCCTTTCCATCGATGCTGCCTGACTTGCTGAGTTCCTCCAGCACTTTGTGTGTGTAATTTCCATTAACTCTTATTGGATCCTTGATCCCTGCCACTATAATTTCCTTGATACCATGTGTCCAGTGATGGATATCAAACAATTCTTTTGATTTATTAGGAATGAATATTCAGAATCATAATCTGATTTATTATTAGTAATTTATATGACATGAAATTTGTTGTTTGTTGGCAACAGTACAAAGCAAAGACAGAAATATTTGTATAAATTACAAAAGTAAAGAAATAGTGCAAAAATAGGAGGTTGTGTTCATGGGCCATTCAGAAATCTGATGGAGTAGGGAAGGAGCTGTTTCTGAATCATTGGGCCATTCAGAAATCTGATGGAGTAGGTGAAGGAGCTGTTTCCAAATTGTTGGGGCATTCAGAAGTCTGATGGTGTAGGTGAGGGTCTGTTTCTGAATCATTGTGTCTATGGGCCATTCAGAAATCTGATGGAGTAGGGAAGGAGCTGTTTCTGAATCGTTGGGGCATTCAGAAATCTGATGGTGTAGGTGAAGGAGCTGTTTCTGAATCGTTGGGCCATTCAGAAGTCTGATGGTGTAGGTGAGGGTCTGTTTCTGAATCGTTGTGTCCATGAGCCATTCAGAAATCTGTTGGTGTAGGTGAAGGATCCATTTCAGAATATTTAAACATAGAACAATACAGCACATTACAGGATATTCATCCCACAAATCTGTTGCAACATATATAAACCTATGTGCCAACCTATCAGCCTGTATAAATCCATGTGCCCATCTAAGAGCCTCTTGAAAATGTTCTTATTGCATCACCGCCCTCAGGAGTTCATTCCAGGGACCTACCACTCTCTGGGTAAAAACTTTACCTCTGACATTTCCCTTCATCTTTTCTTCACTCATCATAAGAGGATGTCCTCTAGTATTAGCCATTGATACACTGAGAAAAAAGAGATTTCTGTCCACTCTATCAATGCCTCTTGTCATCTTTTACACCTTGTCAAGTTGCCTCGCATTCTCCTTCACTCCAAAGAGAAAAGCCACAGCTCACTCAATCTTTCCTCATAAGCCATGTTCCATAATCCAGGCATCATCCTGGAAGATCTCCTCTTCACTCTCTCTAAAGCTTTCACATCCTTTCTATGATAAGATCATAAGACATTAGATCAGAAATAAGCTATCTGGCCCATAGTGATCCATTTCCCTCTTAACCACAATCTCCTGCCTTCTCCCCATATCCTTTCATGCTTTGATTAATCAAGAATCTATCAACCTCTGTCTTAGATATACCTGAAGACCTGACAGCCATAGCTGCCTGTGGCAATGAATTGCACAGATTCACCACTCTCTGGCCAAAGAAACTCCTGTTAATCACCGTTCTAAAAGTATGCCCTTCTATTCTGAGGCTGTGCCCTCTGGTCCTGGACTTCCCCAACTTAGGAAACATCCTCTCCACATCCACTCTATTGCAACCTTTCAAAATTTGATAGGTTTCAATTAGGTCACCCTTCATTCTGAATTCCCTAACCCTAACCCTAATGCCAGTGAGAACAGGACCAGAGCTATCAAATGCTCCTCATATGATAAGCCTTTCAATCCCAGAATCATTTTTGTGAACTTCCTCTGAACCCTCTCCAATGCCAGGAGAGGGCATTGACAAGGGGCCCAAAACTACTCACAATACTCCAAATGAAGCTTCACCAGTTCTTTATAAAGAATCATTATTACATCCTTGCTTTTATATTCTAGTCCTCTTGAAATGAATGCTAATATTGCACTTGACTTACTCACTATAATCTCAACCTGCAAATTAACCTTTAGGGAATCCTGCACAAGGACTCCCAAGCCCCTTTGCTCCTATGTTTTTTTTTGTATTTTCTCTATATTTAGAAAATAGTTAATTCTTTCATTTCTTCTACCAAAGTGCATGACTTCCCGACACTGTATTCCATCTGCCGCTTCTTTGCCCACTCTTCTAATCTGTTCAAGTCCTGCTGTTGCCTCTCCACTTCCTCAAAACCATCTGGCCTTCCATCTATCTTTGAATTATTTGCAAACTTGGCCACAAAGCTATCAATTCCATCATCCAAATAATTGGCATATAGCATAAAAACAATCAATCCCAACACAGATCCCTGTTGAACACCACTATCACTGGCAGCTAACCAGAAAAGGCTCCCTTTATTCTCATTGTTTGCCTCCTGCCAATCAGCCACTGTTTTATCCATGCTAGAATCTTCCTGTAATACCACGGGCGCTTAGCTTGTTAAGCAGCCTCATATGCGGCATCTTGTCAAAGGCCTTCTGAAAATCCAATTACACAACATGATCCAATTCTCCTTTGTCTATCCTATGTATTATTTCTTCAAAGAATTCCAACAGATTTTACAGGCAAGATTTTCCCTTGAGGAAACCATGCTGACTACAACCTGTGTTATCATATGCCTCCAAGTACCCCAAAATCACAACTTTAATAATGGTCTCCATTATCTTCTCAACCACTGAGGTCAGAGTAACTGGCTTATAATTTCCTTTCTACTGCCCCTCTCCCTTCTTGAAGAGTTGCAATTTTCCATTCCTCTGGAACTATCCTGGAAACAATTAATTTTTGAAATATCATTACTAATGCCTCCATAATCTCTTCTGTCACTTCTTTCAGAGCCCTGTGGTGTCTTCCATCTGGCCCAGGAAACTTATCTATCTTTAGACCTTTCAGTTTTCCAAGAACCTTCTCCCTAGTAATAGCAACTTTACACACTTCTGCCCCTTGATGCACTCAAAATTCTGGCATAATGCTCATGTTTTTCACTGTGAAGAAAGATGCAAAATAATTATTCAATTCATCTGATATTTCATTCTCCCCCATTACTACCTCTCCATTATCATTTTCCAGTGATCTGATATCAACTCTCACCTCTCTTTTACACTTTATGTATCTGAAGAAACTCTTGGTATCCTCTTTAATGTTATTTGCTAGCTTACCTTTGTATTCCATCTTTTCCTTCTTAATGACTTTTTTAGTTGCCTTCTCTTGAGTTTTAAAAGCTTCCCAATCCTTTAGCTTCTCACTAATTTTTTGCTCTATTATATGCCCTCTCTTTGGCTTTTATGTTGGTTTGACTACTGTTATCAGCCACTGTTATGTCATCTTTCCCTTAGAATACTTCCTCCTCTTTGGGGTGTTAATATCCTCTGCTGTCCAAATTGCTTCCAGAAATTCCAGCCGTTGCTGATCTGCCATCGTACCTGTCAGTGTTCTTTATCAATCATTTCTGGTCAAATCCTCTCTCGTGCCTCTGTAATTCCCTTTACTTCATTGTAATTCAGATACATCTGACTTTAGCTTCTCCTTCTCAAATTTCAGGGTGAAGTCGATCATGTTATGATCACTTGCACTTAAGGTTTCTTCTAATATTTGTATATTGCACTTATAATGCTACTGTGACACTGTAATTTCTTTTACCTTGAGCTCTAATCAATTCTGGTTCATTGCACAACACCCAATCTAAAATAGCTGATCCTCTAATGCGCTGAACTCTAAAAAGCCATCTCGTAGGCACTCTAGAAATTCCACCACCTGTAATCCAGCACCAACCTGATTTTCCCTGTCTAGCTGCATATTAAAGTCCCCATTGACTATTGTAACATTGCCCTTTTGGCCTGCATTTTCTATCTCCCATTGTAGTTTGTAGGTCACATCTTTACTACTGTTTGGGGGTCTGTATACAACTCCCATCAGGGTCTTTTTACCTTTGCAGTTCCTTAGCTCTATCCACAATAATTCAACATCTTTGGACCTTATGTCACCTCTTTTCTAATGATTTTATTTTTTGCTAACAGAGCAACCCCGCACTCTCTGTTTTCCTGCTTGTCCTTTTGATACAATGTGTATCCTTGGACATTAAGCTCCTAACTATAATCTTTCAGCCATGAATCAATGATGCTTACGAAATCATAGAACCATAGAACATTACAGCACAGTACAGGCCCTTCAGCCCTCCATGTTGTGCTGACCCATATAATCCTTTTAAAAAAGTACTAAACCCACACTACCCCATAACCCCCTATTTTTCTTTCATCCATGTGCCTGTCCAAGAGGCTCTTAAATACCCCTAATGTTTTAGCCTCCACCACCATCCCTGGCAAGTCATTTCAGGCACTCACAACCCTCTGTGTAAAAAAAACTTAACCCTGATGTCTCCCCTAGACTTCTCTCCCTTAATTTTGTACATATGCCCTCTGGTGTTTGCTATTGGTGCCCTGGGAAACAGGTACTGACTATCCACCCTATCTATGCCTCTTATAATCTTGTAGACCTCTATCAAGTCCCTTCTCATTCTTCTACGCTCCAAAGAGAAAAGTCCCAGCTCTGCTAACCTTGCTTCATATGACTTGTTCTCCAAACCAGGCAACATCCTGGTAAATCTCCTCTGCATCCTCTCCATAGCTTCCACATCCTTCCTATAATGAGGTGACCAGAATTGAACATAATACCTGCCATATCATACCTGCCAATTTTTAACTGTGCTGCAAGTTTATCTACCTTATTCCGAATGCTGCTTGCACTCAGATACAACACCTTCAGTCCTGTATTCGCCCTTTTCAATTTTGTCGCACCATGCTCAATCTTTTTGATTACTAACTTTGGCTGTGGTCTTACCAACATCTGCCTCCACAACCACTCCACTATCTGTTCTGGCACTTTGGTTCCCATCTCCCTGCAACTCTAGTTAAACCCCACCCTGTAGCATTAACAAACCTTCCCGCCAGGTGCAAACTGTCCCTTCTGTAGAGGTCCTACCTTCCCTGGAAGAGAGTCCAATGATTCAAAAAATCTTATGCCCTCCCTCATACACCAACTTCTTAAACACGTGTTAAACTGTATAGTCTTCCTAGTTATAGCCTCACTAGCACATTGTATGGGTAACAGTTCTGAGATCACAGCCCTGGAGGTCCTGCCCTTTAACTTTGCACCTAACTCCCTGATCTCCCTATTCAGAACATTGTCTCTCCTTCTACCCATGCCATTGGTACCTACAGGGACCATGATATAAGCCAGTTAAGACTACGATTTCTGGCTGTTCACCCTCCCACTTAAGAATGCTGAAGACTCAATCCGAGATATCCCGACCATGGCACACAAGATGCAACATACCAACCGAGAATCTTGTTCTCACCCACAGAACCTCCTATCCATTCCCCTAACTAACAAATCCCCTGTCACTACAGCATGTCTCTTCTTCCCCTTTCCTTCTGAGTCACAGAAACAGACTCAGTGCCAGAGACCTGACCACTGTGACTTTCCTCTGTTAGACCATCCATCCCCTGACTGTACTCAAAGTGATACACCTATTGTTAAGGGGGGGTAGCCACAGGAGTACTGTGCACTGGCTCCTTGTTCCCTTTCCCCTTCCTGACTGTCATCCATTTTCCTGTGTCCTGGGTGTAACTACCTCTCTACATCTCCTACCTATCACCCCTTCAGCCTCCCAAATGATCTGGAGTTCAACCAGTTCCAGGTCCAGCTCCTTAACACAGTTTGTTGGAGGTCTCCCTGTTTTTCCACATCTCTCAAGAGGAGCATTGCGCTATTCTGCCTGATATCTCAAACGTCCTAGCTGAGCATATATAAAGAAGAGAAAGAAAAAAACTTGAGCTTTTCTTTCCTTTGCTTTCTCTGAGTAAAGCCTCTCTTTATTGAAGCCTTGAAGAGCTATAGCCTTAAGATCACCACTCTGACTCTGTCCATTCAGATAACGACCATTGCGACAATGTCCACTGTGCTTGCCCCTGCCTTCCTTTAATTTGCTCTTACTGTTCAATCGCAAACACCGATTGCCCACTGGAGCTTTAATAGAGCTTTAATAGAAAGCTCTATTAAGCTACCGCAATCCACTCCTGCCTTTTATCCTTCACTTGATTGAAGTCCCCTCCTCTCCAAGCTTCCGATGTCTGGATTTGATTTTTTCCAATCTACCTCCATATTGAAATCCCACATGACTATTATCACATTGCCCTCTTGGCATGCATTTTCTGTCTCCTGTTGTAATTTGTAGACCGCATCCTTGCTACTGCTTGGGGGTCTGTATATAACTCCCATCAGGTTATATGCACTATAAAAAAGATCCTAGATTCTTTTTCTCCCATCAAGTACTTTTTAACCCTTGCAGTTTTTTAGCTCTGATTCAACACCTTCTGATCCTGTGTTATCATGTACTAATGATTTGATTTCATGTTTTACCAACAGAGCCACACCACCCCTTCTGCCTTCCTGTCTGTCCTTTCGAGATTATGCGTATCCTTGGACGTTAAGCTCCCAGTTATAATCTTATTTCAGCCATGATTCAGTGATAACTGCACCATATGTACCAATCTGTAACTCTGCTACAAGTTCATCGGCCTTATCCCATCTACGGCATTCATACAAATACAACACCTTCAGTCCTGTATTCACTCTTTTAGATTTTATCCGCCTTTTACATTGCAACTCATTCAGTTCACCGCAATTTTGCCCTATCATCAGCCTCTCCTTGCTAAGAGTCTCACTGCAGATTAGCTTAGTTTTTAAACCAACTACCTCATCCTCAGCACTATCATTCTGGTTCCCATCCCTCTATCAAATTAGTTTTAACCCTCCCAAACAACTCTGGCAAACCTTCCCACAAGAATATTGGTCCTCAGGTTCACATGTAACCCATCCCTTTTCTGCAAGTTGTACCTTTCCTAGAAGAGGGATCCCATGATCCAGAAATCTGAACCCCTTCCCCCTGTACCAGTTTCCCAGCCACGCATCCACCTGCCAAATCATCCTATTCTTACCCTCACTGCCACGTGGCTCAGTCAGCAATCCAGAGATTACTACCCTGGAGGTGCTGTTTTTCAGCTTCCTACCTAGCTGCTTAACATCTCTCTTCAGGACCTCCTCACCTTGTCTACCTATGTCATTGCTGCCAAGATTTCTGGCTGTTCACCCTCCCTCTTTCGAATGCCATGGACCCGATATGAGACATCCGTAACCCTGGCACCTGGAAGCACTAGACCATCCAGGTGTCTCTATCACACCCACACAGCAGCTTGTCTTTGTTCTTCTGACCATGGAATCTCCTGTCACCACTGCAGTCCTCATCACCTCTCTTCTCTTTGAGTCACAGCACCAGATTCAGTACGTGGTCACTGCACCTCCCCGTTGGTAGGTCGTCAAACTCAACAGTATCTAAAGTGGTATACTTATTATTGAAGGGACCAGCCACAGAGGTACCCTGCAATGGCTGTGCATTTCCCGTAATTCTTTTGACAGTCACCCAGAGATAACTACTCTGGAGATCCTGTTCTTCAGCTTTCTACCTAACTCCCTAAAATCTCTCTTATCTACCTCCTGCAACTTAGGGATGACGACTTCCATGTAACTCCTCTCTATCATCTCCTCATTCTCCCGCATGAGCCGAAGGTGATTGAACTGCAGCTCCAGTTCCTTAATACGTTCTCTTAGGATCTGCAGCTCAGTGCACCTGGTGCAGATATGTTTATCCAGGAGGCTGGGGTTCTCTCAGAATTCCCACATCTCACACATACAGTTCTACAGTTTCTACAGTCATATTAAAAGCAAGAGGATAGTGAGGGATAAAATTGGTCCCTTAGAGAATCAGGGTGGTCAGCTATGTGTGGAGCTGAGGGAGATGGGAGAGATTTTGAACGATTTCTTCTCTTCGGTATTCACTAAGGAGAAGGATATTGAATGGTGTAAGGTGTGGGAAACAAGTAAGGAAGTTATGGAACCTATGACAATTAAAGAGGTGGAAGTACTGGCGCTTTTAAGAAATTTAAAAATGGATAAATCTCCGGGTCCTGACAGGATATTCCCCAGGACCTTGAGGGAAGTTTGTGTAGAGATAGCAGGAGCTCTGACGGAGATCTTTCAGATGTCATTAGAAACGGGGATTGTGCCGGAGGATTGGCGTATTGCTCATGTGGTTCCATTGTTTAAAAAGGGTTCTAGAAGTAAGCCTGGCAATTATAGACCTGGCAGTTTGACATCAGTGATGGGTAAATTAATGGAAAGTATTCTTAGAGATAGGATTTATAATTATCTGGATAGACAGGATCTGATTAGGAGTAGCCAGCATGGATTTGTGCGTGGAAGGTCATGTTTGACAAACCTTATTGAATTTTTTGAAGTAGTTACGAGGAATGTTGACGAGGGTAAGGCAGTGGATGTAGTCTATATGGACTTCAGCAAGGCCTTTGACAAAGTTCCACATGGAAGGTTAGTTAAGAAGGTTCAGTCGTTAGGTATTAATGCTGGAGTAATAAAATGGATTCAACAGTGGCTAGATGGGAGATGCCAGAGAGTAGTGGTGGATAATTGTTTATCGGGATGGAGGCCGGTGACTAACGGGGTGCCTCAGGGATCTGTTTTGGGCCCAATGTTGTTTGTAATATACATAAATGATCTGGATGATGGGGTGGTAAATTGGATTAGTAAGTATGCTGATGTTACTAAGGTAGGAGGTGTTGTGGATAATGAGGTGGGTTTTCAAAGCTTGCAGGGAGATTTATGCCGGTTAGAAGAATGGGCTGAATGTTGGCAGATGGAGTTTAATGCTGAGAAGTGTGAGGTTCTACATTTTGGCAGGAATAATCCAAATAGAACATACAGGGTAAATGGTAGGGCATTGAGGAATGCAGTGGAACAGAGAGATCTAGGAATAACAGTGCATAGTTCCCTGAAGGTGGAGTCTCATGTAGATAGGGTGGTGAAGAAGGCTTTTGGAACGCTGGCCTTTATAAATCAGAGCATTGAGTACAGAAGTTGGGATGTAATGTTAAAATTGTACAAGGCATTGGTAAGGCCAAATTTGGAATATTGTGTACAGTTCTGGTCACCGAATTATAGGAAAGATATCAATAAATTAGAGAGAGTGCAGAGACGATTTACTAGGATGTTACCTGGGTTTCAGCACTTAAGTTACAGAGAAAGGCTGAACAAGTTAGGTCTCTATTCATTGGAGCGTAGAAGGTTGAGGGGGGATTTGATCGAGGTATTTAAAATTTTGAGAGGGATAGATAGAGTTGACGTGAATAGGCTGTTTCCATTGAGAGTAGGGGAGATTCAAACGAGAGGACATGATTTGAGAGTTAGGGGGCAAAAGTTTAAGGGAAACACGAGGGGGTATTTCTTTACTCAGAGAGTGATAGCTGTGTGGAATGAGCTTCCTGTAGAAGTAGTAGAGGCCAGTTCAGTTGTGTCATTTAAGGTAAAATTGGATAGGTATATGGACAGGAAAGGAGTGGAGGGTTATGGGCTGAGTGCGGGTACTTGGGACTAGGTGAGATTAAGAGTTCGGCATGGACTAGGAGGGCCGGAATGGCCTGTTTCCGTGCTGTGAT